>NW_027077429.1:12500-144000 GCF_963924675.1 Phocoena phocoena
GGGACGGGGACGGTTTAGATGACAGGTTATGGTACGACAACGTTTTATGATGAGCGTACGTGTTAGGCTATGGGTTAGTGTTAGCGTACGGGTTAGGATTAGGGGATGGGTTAGGGTAAGGCTTCGGAAAAGGGTTAGGGTTAGGGTTAGGTTTAGGGTTAGGGGATGGGGACGGTTTAGGTGACAGGTTAGGGTACGACAACGGTTTAGGGTGAGCGTACGTGTTAGGGTACGGGTTAGTGTTAGCTGACGTGTTAGGATTAGGGGACGGGTTAGGGTAAGGCTTCGGGTAAGTGTTAGGGTTAGGGTTAGGGTTAGGGTTAGGGGACGGGGATGGGGACGGTTTAGCGGACAGGTCAGTGTATGACAACGGTTTAGGGTGAGCGTACGTGTTAGGGTATGGGTTATTGTTAGCGTACGGGTTAGGATTAGGGGACGGGTTAGGGTAAAGCTTCGGGTAAGGGTTAGGGTTAGGGATAGGGTTAGGGTTAGGGGACGGTGACGTTTTAGGGGACAGGTTAGGGTACGACAATGGTTTAGGGTGAGCGTACGTGTTAGGGTACGGGTTAGTGTTAGCTTACGGGTTAGGATTAGAGGACGGGATAGGGTAAGGCTTCGGGTAAAGTTTAGGGTTAGGGTTAGGGTTAGGGTTAGGAGACGGGGACGGTTTAGTGGACAGGTTAGCGTACGACAACGGTTTAGGGTGTCCGTATGTGTTAGGGTATGCTTTAGTGTTAGCGTACGGGTTAGGATTAGGGGACGGGTTACGGTAAGGCTTCGGGTAAGGGTTAGGGTTAGGGTTAGGTTTAGGGTTAGGGGACGGGGACGGTTTAGGGGAGGGGTTAGGGTACGACAACGGTTTAGGTTGAACGTACGTGTTAGGGTACGGTTTAGTGTTAGCGAACGGTTTAGGATTAGGGGACGGGTTAGTGTAAGGCTTCGGGTAAGTGTTAGGTTTAGGGTTAGGGTTAAGGGACGGGGACGGTTTAGGGGACAGGTTAGGGTACGACAACGGTTTAGGGTGAGCGTACGTGTTAGGGTACGGGTTCGTGTTAGCGTACGGGTTAGGATTAAGGGACGGGTTAGTGTAAGGCTTCGGGTAAGTGTTAGGTTTAGGGTTAGGGTTAGGGTTAGGGTTAGGGGACGGGGACGGTTTCGGGGACAGGTTAGGGTACGACAACGGTTTAAGGTGAGCATACGTGTTAGGGTACGGGTTACTGTTAGCCAACGGGTTAGGATTAGGGGACGGGTTAGGGTAAGGCTTCGGGTAGGGTTTAGGGTTAGGGTTAGGGTTAGGGTTTGGGTTAGGGGACGGGGACGGTTTAGATGACAGGTTATGGTAAGACAACGTTTTATGATGAGCGTACGTGTTAGGCTATGGGTTAGTGTTAGCGTACGGGTTAGGATTAGGGGATGGGTTAGGGTAAGGCTTCGGAAAAGGGTTAGGGTTAGGGTTAGTGTTAGGGTTAGGGGACGGGGACGGTTTAGGTGACAGGTTAGGGTACGACAACGGTTTAGGGTGAGCGTACGTGTTAGGGTACGGGTTAGTGTTAGCTGACGGGTTAGGATTAGGGAACGGGTTAGGGTAAGGCTTCGGGTAAGGGTTAGGGTTAGGGTTAGGGTTAGGGTTAGGGGACGGGAATGGGGACGGTTTAGAGGACAGGTCAGTGTATGACAACGGTTTAGGGTGAGCGTACGTGTTAGGGTATGGGTTAGTGTTAGCGTACGGGTTAGGATTAGGGGACGGGTTAGGGTAAGGCTTCGGGTAAGGGTTAGGGTTAGGGTTAGGGTTAGGATTAGGGGACGGGGACGGTTTAGGGGACAGGTTAGGGTACGAAAACGGTTTAGGGTGAGCGAACGTGTTAGGGTACGGGTTAGTGTTATCGTAAGGGTTAGGATTAGGGGAGGGTTAGGGTAAGGCTTCGGGTAAGGGTTAGGGTTAGGGTTAGGGGACGGGGACGGTTTAGGGGACAGCTTAGAGTACGACAACGGTTTAGGGTTAGCGTACGTGTTAGGGTACGTGTTAGTGTTAGCGTACGAGTTAGGATTAGGGGACGGTTTAGGGTAAGGCTTCGGATAAGGGTTAGGTTTAAGGTTAGGGTTAGGGTTAGGGTTAGGGAACGGGGACGCTTTAGGGGACAGGTTAGGATACGACAACGGTTTAGGGTGAGCGTACGTGTTAGGGTACGGGTTAGAGTTAGCATCCGGGTTAGGATTCGGGGACGGGTTAGGGTAAGGCTTCGGGTAAGGCTTAGGGTTTGGGTTAGGGTTAGGGTTAGGGGACGGGGACGGTTTAGGGGACAGGTTAGGGTACGACAACGGTTTAGGGTGAGCGTACGTGTTAGGGTACGTGTTAGAGTTAGCATGAGGGTTAGGATTAGGGGACGGTTTAGGGTAAGGATTCGGGTAAGGGTTCGGGTTAGGGTTAGGGTTAGGGTTAGGGTTAGGGGACGGAGACGGTTTAGGGGACAGGTTAGTGTACGACAAAGGTTTAGGGTGAGCGTACGTGTTAGGGTACGGGTTAGTGTTAGTGTACGGGTTAGGATTAGGGGACGGGTTAGGGTAAGGCTTCGGGTAAGGCTTAGGGTTAGGGTTAGGGTTAGGGTTAGGGGACGGGGAAGGTTTAGGGGACAGGTTAGGGTACGACAACGGTTTAGGGTGAGCGTACGTGTTAGGGTACGGGTTAGTGTTAGCGTACGGGTTAGGATTAGAGGACGTGTTAGGGTAAGGCTTCGGGTAAGTGTTAGGGTTAGGGTTAGGGTTAGGGTTAGGGTTAGGAGACGGGGACGGTTTAGGGGACAGGTTAGTGTATGACAACGGTTTAGGGTGTGCGTATTTGTTAGGGTACGGTTTAGGATTAGCGTACGGGTTAGGATTAGGGGACGGGTTAGGGTAAGGCTTCGGGTAGGGGTTAGGGTTAGGGTTAGGGTTAGGGTTAGGGTTAGGGGACGGGGACGGTTTAGATGACAGGTTATGGTACGACAACGTTTTATGATGAGCGTACGTGTTAGGCTATGGGTTAGTGTTAGCGTACGGGTTAGGCTTAGGGGATGGGTTAGGGTAAGGCTTCGGAAAAGGGTTAGGGTTAGGGTTAGGTTTAGGGTTAGGGGATGGGGACGGTTTAGGTGACAGGTTAGGGTACGACAACGGTTTAGGGTGAGCGTACGTGTTAAGGTACGGGTTAGTGTTAGCTGACGTGTTAGGATTAGGGGACGGGTTAGGGTAAGGCTTCGGGTAAGTGTTAGGGTTAGGGTTAGGGTTAGGGTTAGGGGACGGGGATGGGGACGGTTTAGCGGACAGGTCAGTGTATGACAACGGTTTAGGGTGAGCGTACGTGTTAGGGTATGGGTTAGTGTTAGCGTACGGGTTAGGATTAGGGGACGGGTTAGGGTAAGGCTTCGGGTAAGGGTTAGGGTTAGGGATAGGGTTAGGGTTAGGGGACGGGGACGGTTTAGGGGACAGGTTAGGGTACGAAAACGGTTTAGGGTGAGCGTACGTGTTAGGGTACGGGTTAGTGTTATCATAAGGGTTAGGATTAGGGGAGGGTTAGGGTAAGGCTTCGGGTAAGGGTTAGGGTTAGGGTTAGGGGACGGGGACGGTTTAGGGGACAGGTTAGAGTACGACAACGGTTTAGGGTTAGCGTACGTGTTAGGGTACGTGTTAGTGTTAGCGTACGAGTTAGGATTAGGGGACGGTTTAGGGTAAGGCTTCGGATAAGGGTTAGGGTTAATGTTAGGGTTAGGGTTAGGGTTAGGGAACGGGGACGGTTAGGGGACAGGTTAGGATACGACAACGGTTTAGGGTGAGCGTACGTGTTAGGGTACGGGTTAGAGTTAGCATACGGGTTAGGATTAGGGGGCGGGTTAGGGTAAGGCTTCGGGTAAGTGTTAGGGCTAGGGTTAGGGTTAGGGTTAGGGGACGGGGACGGTTTAAGGGACAGGTTAGGGTACGATAACGGTTTATGGTGAGCGTACGTGTTAGGGTACGGGTTAGTGTTAGCGTACGGGTTAGGATTAGGGGACGGGTTAGGGTAAGGCTTCGGGTAAGTGTTAGGGTTAGGGTTATTGTTAGGGTTAGGGGACGGGGACGGTTTAGGGGACAGGTTAGGGTACGACAAAGTTTTAGGGTGAGCGTACGTGTTACGGTACGGGTTAGTGTTAGCGTACGGGTTAGGATTAGGGGACGGTTTAGGGTAAGGCTTCGGGTAAGGGTTCGGGTTAGGGTTAGGGTTAGGGTTAGGGTTAGGGTGAGGGGACGGTGAAGGTTTAGGGGACAGGTTAGTATACGACAACGGTTTAGGGTGAGCGTACGTGTTAGGGTACGGGTTAGTGTTAGCGTAAGGGTTAGGATTAGGGGACAGTTTAGGGTAAGGCTTCGGGTCAGTGTTAGGGTTAGGTTTAGGTTTAGGGTTAGGGTTAGGAGACGGGGACGGTTTAGGGGACAGGTTAGTGTATGACAACGGTTTAGGGTGTGCGTATGTGTTAGGGTACGGTTTAGGGTTAGCGTACGGGTTAGGATTAGGGGACGGGTTAGGGTAAGGCTTCGGGTAAGGGTTAGGGTTAGGGTTAGGGTTAGGGTTAGGGTTAGGGGATGGGGACGGTTTAGGGGACAGGTTATGGTACGACAATGTTTTATGATGAGCGTACGTGTTAGGCTATGGGTTAGTGTTAGCGTACGTGTTAGGATTAGGGGATGGGTTAGGGTAACGCTTCGGGAAAGGGTTAGGGTTAGGGTTAGGGTTAGGGTTAGGGGACGGGGACGGTTTAGGGGACAGGTTAGGGTACGACAATGGTTTAGGGTGAGCGTACGTGTTAGGGTACGGGTTAGTGTTAGCTGACGGGTTAGGATTAGGGGACGGGTTAGGGTAAGGCTTCGGGTAAGGGTTAGGGTTAGGGTTAGGGTTAGGGGACGGGGACGGTTTAGGGGACAGGTTAGGATACGACAACGGTTTAGGGTGAGCGTACGTGTTAGGGTACGGGTTAGAGTTAGCATACGGGTTAGGATTAGGGGACGGGTTAGGGTAAGGCTTCGGATAAGGGTTAGGGTTAAGGTTAGGGTTAGGTTTAGGGTTAGGGAATGGGGACGGGTTAGGTGACAGGTTAGGATACGACAACGGTTTAGGGTTAGCGTACGTGTTAGGGTACGGGATAGAGTTAGCATACGGGTTAGGATTAGGGGACGGGTTAGGGTAAGGCTTCGGGTAAGTGTTAGGGTTAGGGTTATTGTTAGGGTTAGGGGACGGGGACTGTTTAGGGGACAGGTTAGGGTACGACAAAGTTTTAGGGTGAGCGTACGTGTTAGAGTCTGGGTTAGTGTTAGCGTACGGGTTAGGATTAGGGGACGGTTTAGGGTAAGGCTTCGGGTAAGGGTTCGGGTTAGGGTTAGGGTTAGGGTTAGGGTTAGGGTGAGGGGACGGTGAAGGTTTAGGGGACAGGTTAGGGTACGACAACGGTTGAGGGAGAGCGTACGTGTTAGGGTACGGGTTAGTGTTAGCGTAAGGTTTAGGATTAGGGGACAGGTTAGGGTAAGGCTTCGGGTCAGGTTTAGGGTTAGGGTAAGGGTTAGGGTTAGGGGATGTGGACGGTTTAGGGGACAGGTTAGGGTACGACAACGGTTTAGGGTGAGCGTACGTGTTAGGGTACGGGTTAGTGTTAGCATACGGGTTAGGATTAGAGGACGTGTTAGGGTAAGGCTTCGGGTAAGGGTTAGGTTTAGGGTTAGGGTTATGGTTAGGGTTAGGAGACGGGGACGGTTTAGGGGACAGGTTACTGTACAACAACGGTTTAGGGTGTGTGTATGTGTTAGGGTACGGTTTAGTGTTAGCGTACGGGTTAGGATTAGGGGACGGGTTAGAGTAAGGCTTCGGGTAAGGGTTAGGGTTAGGGTTAGATTTAGGGTTAGTGTTAGGGTTAGGGTTAGGGTTATGGTTAGGGTAAGGAGACGGGGACGGTTTAGGGGACAGGTTAGTGTACGACTACGGTTTAGGGTGTGCGTATGTGTAGGGTACGGTTTAGTGTTAGCGTACGGTTTAGGATTAGGGGACGGGTTAGGGTAAGGCTTCGGGTAAGGGATAGGGTTAGGGTTAGGGTTAGGGGACGGGGACCGTTTAGGGGACAGGTTATGGTACGACAACGGTTTATGGTGAGCGTACGTGTTAGGCTACTGTTTAGTGTTAGCATACGGGTTAGGATTAGGGGATGGGTTAGGGTAAGGCTTCGGGTAAGGGTTAGGTTTAGGGTTAGGGTTAGGTTTAGGGGACTGGGACGGTTTAGGGGACAGGTTAGGGTACGACAACGGTTTAGGGTGAGCGTACGTGTTAGGGTACGGGTTAGGGTTAGCGTACGGGTTAGGATTAGGGGATGGGTTAGTGTAAGGCTTCGGGTAAGGGTTAGGGTTAGGGTTAGGGTTAGGGTTAGTGTTAGGTGATGGGGACGGTTTAGGGGACAGGTTAGTGTACGACAACGGTTTAGGGTGAGCATACGTGTTAGGGTACTGGTTAGTGTTAGCGTACGGTTTAGGAATAGGGGACGGGTTAGGGTAAGGCTTCGGGTAAGGGTTAGGGTTAGGGTTAGGGTTAGGGGACGGGGACGGTTTAGGGGACAGGTTAGGGTACGACAACGGTTAAGGGTGAGCGTACGTATTAGGGTACTGGTTATGGTTAGCGTACGAGTTAGGATTAGGGGACAGGTTAGTGTAAGGCTTCGGGTAAGGGTTAGGGTTAGGGTTAGGGTTAGGGGACGGGGACGGTTTATGGGACAGGTTAGGGTACGACAACGGTTTAGGGTGAGCGTATGTGTTAGGGTATGGGTTAGTGTTAGCGTACGGGTTAGGATTAGGGGATGGGTTAGGGTAAGGCTTCGGGTAAGGGTTAGGGTTAGGGTTAGGGTTAGGGTTAGGGTTATGGGACAGGGACGGTTTAGGGAACAGGATAGGGTACGACAACGGTTTAGATTGAGCGTACGTGTTAGGGTACGGGTTACTGTTAGCGTACGGGTTAGGATTAGGGGATGGGTTAGGGTAAGGCTTCGGGTAAGGGTTAGGGTTAGGTTTAGGGTTAGGGTTAGGGTAGGGGATGGGGACGGTTTAAGGGAGAGGTTAGGGTACGACAACGGTTTAGGGTGAGCGTAAGTGTCAGGGTACGGGTTCGTGTTAGCGTACGATTTAGGATTAGGGGACGGGTTAGGGTAAGGCTTTGGGTAAGGGTTAGGGTTAGGGTTAGTGTTAGGGTTAGTGGACGGGGACGGTTTAGGGGACAGGTTAGGTTACGACCAATGTTTAGGGTGAGCGTACGTGTTAGGGTACGGGTTATTGTTAGCGTACGGGTTAGGATTAGGGGCCGGTTAGGATAAGGCTTCGGGTAAGGGTTCGGGTTAGGGTTAGGGTTAGGGTTAGGTTTAGGGGACAGTGACGGTTTAGGCGACAGGTTAGGGTATGACAACGGTTTAGGGTGAGCTTACGTGTTAGGGTACTCGTTAGTGTTATCGTACGGGTTAGGAATAGGGGACGGGTTAGGGTAAGGCTTCGGGTAAGGTTTAGGGTTAGGGTTAGGGTTAGGGGACGGGGACGGTTTAGGGGACAGGTTCGGGTACGACAACGGTTTAGGGTGAGCGTACGTGTTTGGGTACGGGTTAGTGTTAGCGTACGGGTTAAGTTTAGGGGACGGTTTAGGGTAAGGCTTCGGATAAGGGTTAGGGTTATGGTTCGGATGAGGGTTAGGGTTAGGGGACGGGGATGGTTTAGGCGACAGGTTAGGGTACGACAACGGTTTAGGGTAAGCGTACGTGTTAGGGTACGGTTTAGTGTTAGCGTACGGGTTAGGATTAAGTGACGGGTTAGGTTAAGGCTTCAGGTAAGTGTTAGGGTTAGGGTTAGAGTTAGGGTTAGGGTTAGGGGACGGCGACGGTTTAGGGGACAGGTTACGGTACGACAACGGTTTAGGGTGAGTGTACGTGTTAGGGTACGGGTTATTGTTAGCGTACGGGTTAGGATTAGGGGACGGGTTAGGGTAAGGCTTCGGGTAAGGGTTAGCGTTAGGGTTAGGTTTAGGGTTAGGGTTAGGGGACGGGGACGGTTTACGGGACATGTTAGGGTACGACAACGCTTTAGGGTGAGCGTACGTGTTAGGGTACGGTTTAGTGTTAGCGTACGGGTTAGGATTACGGGACGAGTTAGCGTAAGTCTTCAGGTAAGGATTAGGGTTAGGGTTAGGGTTAGGTTTAGGGTTAGGGGACGGGGACGGTTAGGGTTAGGGTTAGGGTTAGGGTTAGGGTTAGGGGACGGGGACGGGGACGGTTTAGGGGACAGGTTAGTGTACGACAACGGTTTAGGGTGAGCGTACGTGTTAGGGTATGGGTTAGTGTTAGCGTACGGGTTAGGCTTATGGGACGGGTTAGGGTAAGGCTTCGGGTAAGGGTTAGGTTTAGGGTTAGGTTTAGGGTTAGGGTTAGGGGACGGGGACGGTTTAGGGGACAGGTTATGGTACGACAACATTTTAGGGTGAGCGTACGTGTTAGGGTACGTGTTAGTGTTAGCGTACCGGTTAGGATTAGGGGACGGGTTAGGGTAAGGCTTTGGGTAAGGGTTAGGGTTAGGGTTAGGGTTAGGGATAGGGGACGGGGATGGTTTAGGGTACAGGTTAGGGTATGACAATGGTTTAGGGTTAGCGTACGTGTTAGGGTACGTGTTAGGGTTAGCATACGGGTTAGGATTAGGGGATGGGTTAGTGTAAGGCTTCGAATAAGGGTTAGGTTTAGGGCTAGGGTTAATGTTAGGGTTAGCGGATGGGGACGGTTTAGGGGACAGGTTCCGGTACGACAACGGTTTAGGGTGAGCGTACGTGTTAGCGTACGGGTTAGTGTTAGGTTACGGGTTAGGTTTAGGGGACGGTTTAGGGTAAGGCTTTGGGTAAGTGTTAGGGTTAGGATTAGGGTTAGGGTTAGGGGACGGGGATGGTTTAGGGGACAGGTTAGGGTACGACAAAGGTTTAGGGTGACCGTACGTGTTAGGGTACCGTTTAGTGTTAGCGTACGGGTTAGGATTAAGGGACGGGTTAGGCTAAGGCTTCAGGTAAGGGTTAGGGTTAGGGTTAGGGTTAGGGTTAGGGGACGGCGACGGTTTAGGGGACAGGTTAGGGTACGACAACTGTTTAGCGTGAGTGTACGTGTTAGGGTATGGGTTAGTGTTAGCGTAAGGGTTAGGATTACGGGACGGGTTAGGGTAAGGCTTCGAGTAAGGGTTAGGTTTAGGGTTAGGGTTAGTGTTAGGGTTAGGGGATGGGGACGGTTTAGGGGACAGGTTAGGGTACGACAAAGGTTTAGGCTGAGCGTACGTGTGAGGGTACGGGTTAGTGTTAGCGTACGGGTTAGGATTAGGGGACGGGTTAGTGTAAGGCTTCGGGTAAGGGTTCGGGTTAGGGTTAGGGTTAGGGTTAGGGTTAGGGGATGGTGACGGTTTAGGGGACAGGTTAGGGTACGATAATGGTTTAGGGTGAGCGTACGTGTTAGGGTACAGGTTAGTGTTAGCGTACGGGTTAGGATTAGGGGACGGGTGAGTGTAAGGCTTCGGGTAAGATTTAGGGTTTTGGTTAGGGTTAGGGTTAGGTTTAGGGAATGGGGACGGTTTAGGGGACAGGTTAGGGTACGACAACGGTTTAGGGTGAGCGTAAGTGTTAGGGTACGGGTTAGTGTTATCGTATGGGTTAGGATTAGGGGGCGGGTTAGGGTAAGGCTTCGGGTAAGTGTTAGGGTTAGGGTTAGGGTTAGGGTTAGGGGACGGGGACGGGGACGGTTTAGGGGAACAGTTAGGGTACGACAACGGTTTAGGGTGAGCGTACGTGTTAGGGTATGGGTTAGTGTTAGCGTACGGGTTAGAATTAGGGGATGTGTTAGGGTAAGGCTTCGGGTAAGGGTTAGGGTTAGGGTTAGGGTTAAAGTTAGGGGACAGGGACGGTTTATGGAACAGGTTAGGGTACGACAACGGTTTAGAGTGAGCGTACGTGTTAGGGTACGGGTTACTGTTAGCGTACGGGTTAGGATTAGGGGACGGGTTAGGGTAAGGCTTCGGGTAAGGGTTACGGTTAGGTTTAGGGTTAGAGTTAGGGTTAGGGGATGGAGACGGTTTAAGGGAGAAGTTAGGGTACGACAACGGTTTAGGGTGAGCGTAAGTGTTAGGGTACGGGTTCGTGTTAGCGTACGATTTAGGATTAGGGGATGGGTTAGAATAAGGCTTTGGGTAAGGGTTATGGTTAGGGTTAGTGTTAGGGTTAGGGGACGGGGAGGGTTTAGGGGACAGGTTAGGGTACGACAAATGTTTAGGGTGAGCGTACGTGTTAGGGTACGGGTTACTGTTAGCGTGCGGGTTAGGATTAGGGGACGGGTTAGTGTAAGGCTTCGGGTAAGGGTTAGCGTTAGGGTTAGGTTTAGGGTTAGGGTTAGGGGACGGGGACGGTTTAGGGGACAAGTTAGTGTAAGACAACGGTTTAGGGTGAGCGTACGTGTTAGGGTACGGGTTAGTGTTAGCGTACGGGTTAGGATTACGGGACGAGTTAGCGTAAGGCTTCAGATAAGGATTAGGGTCAGGGTTAGGGTTAGGGTTAGTGTTAGGGGACGGGGACGGTTTAGGGGATAGGTTAGGGTACGACAACGGATTAGGGTGAGCGTACGTGTTAGGCTACGGGTTAGTGTTAGCGTACGGGTTAGGATTAGGGGACGGGTTAGGGTAAGGCTTCGGGTAAGGGTTAGGGTTAGGGTTAGGGTTAGGTTTAGGGGACGGGGACGGTTTAGGGGACAGGTTAGGGTACGACAACGGTTTAGGGTGAGCATACGTGTTAGGGTACTGGTTATGGTTAGCGTATGGGTTAGGATTAGGGTACGGGTTAGAGTAAGGCTTCGGGTAAGGGTTAGGGTTAGGGTTAGGGTTAGGGCTAGGGGACGGGGACGGTTTAGGGGACAGGTTAGTGTACGACAACGGTTTAGGGTGAGCATACGTGTTAGGGTATGTGTTAGTGTTAGCGTACGGGTTAGGCTTATGGGACGGGTTAGGGTAAGGCTTCGGGTAAGGGTTAGGGTTAGGGTTAGGGTTAGCGATAGGGGACGGGGATGGTTTAGGGTACAGGTTAGGGTACGAAAATGGTTTAGGGTGAGCGTACGTGTTAGGGTACGGGTTAGGGTTAGCCTACGGGTTAGTATTAGGGGATGGGTTAGTGTAAGGTTTCGGGTAAGGGTTAGGGTTAGGGTTAGGGTTAGGGTTAGGGGACGGGGACGGTTTAGGGGACAGGTTAGGGTACGACAACGGTTTAGGTTGAGCGTACGTGTTAGGCTACGGGTTAGTGTTAGCGTACAGGTTAAGATTAGGGGACGGGTTAGTGTAAGGCTTCCGGTAAGGCTTAGGGTTAGGGTTAGGGGACGGGGACCGTTTACGGGACAGAACAGGGTACGACAAGGGTTTAGGGTGAGCGAACGTGTTAGGGTACTGGTTATGGTTAGCGTACGGTTTAGGATTAGGGGACGGGTTAGAGTAAGGCTTCGGGTAAGGGTTAGGGTTAGGGTTAGGGTTAGGGTTAGGGTTAGGGAACGGGGACGGTTTAGGGGACAGGTTAGTGTACGACAACGGTTTAGGGTGAGCGTACGTGTTAGGGTATGGGTTAGTGTTAGCGTACGGGTTAGGCTTATGGGACGGGTTAGTGTAAGGCTTCGGGTAAGGGTTAGTGTTAGGGTTAGGGTTAGGGTTAGGGTTAGGGGACGGGGACGGTTTAGGGGACAGGTTATGGTACGACAACGTTTTAGGGTGTGCGTCCGTGTTAGGGTACGTGTTAGTGTTAGCGTACCGGTTAGGATTAGGGGACGGGTTAGGGTAAGGATTCGGGTAAGGGTTTGGGATAGGGTTAGGGTTAGGGTTAGGGGACGGGGAAGATTTAGGGGACAGGTTAGGGTACGACAACGTTTTAGGGTGAGCGTATGTGTTAGGGTATGGGTTAGTGTTAGCGTACGGGTTAGGATTAGGGGATGGGTTAGGGTAAGGCTTCGGGTAAGGGTTAGGGTTAGGGTTAGGTTTAGGGTTAGGGTTATGGGACAGGGACGGTTTAGGGAACAGGTTAGGGTACGACAACGGTTTAGAGTGAGCGTACGTGTTAGGGTACGGGTTACTGTTAGCTTACGGGTTAGGATTAGGGGACGGGTTAGGGTAAGGCTTCGGGTAAGGCTTAGGGTTAGGTTTAGGGTTAGGGTTAGGGGATGGGGACGGTTTAAGGGACAGGTTAAGGTACGACAACGGTTTAGGGTGAGCGTAAGTGTCAGGGTACGGATTCGTGTTAGCGTACGATTTACGATTAGGGGACGGGTTAGGGTAAGGCTTTGGGTAAGGGTTAGGGTTAGGGTTAGTGTTAGGGTTAGGGGACGGGGACGGTTTAGGGGACAGGTTAGGGTGCGACAACTGTTTAGGGTGAGCGTACGTGTTAGGCTACGGGTTAGTGTTAGCGTACGGGTTAGGATTAGGGGCCGGTTAGGGTAAGGCTTCGGGTAAGGGTTCGGGTTAGGGTTAGGGTTAGGGTTAGGTTTAGGGGACGGTGACGATTTAGGCGACAGGTTAGGGAACGACAACGGTTTAGGGTGAGCGTACGTGTTAGGGTACTCGTTAGTGTTATCGTACGGGTTAGGAATAGGGCACGGGTTAGGGTAAGGCTTCGGGTAAGGATTAGGGTTAGGGTTAGGGGACGGGGACGGTTTAGGGGACAGGTTCGGGTACGACAACGGTTTAGGTTGAGCGTACGTGTTAGGGTACGGGTTAGTTTTAGCGTACGGGTTAGGTTTAGGGGACGGTTTAGGGTAAGGCTTCGGGTAAGGGTTAGGGTTAGGGTTAGGATTAGGGTTAGGGTTAGGGGACGGGGATGGTTTAGGGGACAGGTTAGGGTACGACAAAGGTTTAGGGTGAGCGTACGTGTTAGGGTACAGGTTAGTGTTAGGGTACGGGTTAGGATTAAGGGACGGGTTAGGGTAAGGCTTCAGGTAAGGGGTAGGGTTAGGGTTAGGGTTAGGGGACGGCGACGGTTTAGGGGAACGGTTAGGGTACGACAACGGTTTAGGGTGTGCGTACGTGTTAGGGTATGGGTTAGTGTTAGCGTACGGGTTAGGATTAGGGGATGTGTTAGGGTAAGGCTTCGGGTAAGGGTTAGGGTTAGGGTTAGGGTTAGGGTTAGGGTTAGGGGACAGGGACGGTTTAGGGAACAGGTTAGGGTACGACAACGGTTTAGAATGAGCGTACGTGTTAGGGTACGGGTTACTGTTAGCGTACGGGTTAGGATTAGGGGACGGGTTAGGGTAAGGCTTCGGGTAAGGGTTAGGGTTAGGTTTAGGGTTAGGGTTAGGGTTAGGGGATGGAGACGGTTTAAGGGAGAAGTTAGGGTACGACAACGGTTTAGGGTGAGCGTAAGTGTTAGGGTATGGGTTCGTGTTAGCGTACGATTTAGGATTAGGGGACGGGTTACGGTAAGGTTTTGGGTAAGGGTTATGTTTAGGGTTAGTGTTAGGGTTAGGGGACGGGGAGGGTTTAGGGGACAGGTTAGGGTACGAGAAATGTTTAGGGTGAGCGTACGTGTTAGGGTACGGGTTAGTGTTAGCGTACGGGTTAGGATTAGGGGACGGGTTAGTGTAAGGCTTCGGGTAAGGGTTCGGTTAGGGTTAGGTTTAGGGTTAGGGTTAGGGGACGGTGACGGTTTAGGGGACAGGTTAGGGTACGACAACGGTTTAGGGTGAGCATACGTGTTAGGGTACTGGTTAGTGTTAGCGTACGGGTTAGGAATAGGGGACGGGTTAGTGTAAGGCTTCGGGTAAGTGTTAGGGTTAGGGTTAGGGTTAGGGTTAGAGTTAGGGTTAGGGGACGGTGACGGTTTAGGGGACAGGTTAGGGTACGACAACGGTTTAGGGTGAGCGTACGTGTTAGTGTACGGGTTACTGTTAGCATACGGGTTAGGATTAGGGGACGGGTTAGGATAAGGCTTCGGGTAAGGGTTAGTGTTAGGGTTAGGGTTAGGGTTAGGGGACGGGGAAGGTGTAGGGTACAGGTTAGGGTACGACAACGGTTTAGGGTGAGCGTACGTGTTAGGGTACGGTTTAGTGTCAGCGTACGGGTTAGGATTAGGGGACGTGTTAGGGTAAGGCTTCGGGTAAGGGTTAGGGTTAGGGTTAGGGTTAGGTTTAGTGTTAGGGGACGGGGACGGTTTAGGGGACAGGTTAGAGTACGACAACGGTTTATGGTGAGCGTACGTGTTAGGCTACGGGTTAGTGTTAGCGTACGTGTTAGGATTAGGGGACGGGTTAGGGTAAGGCTTCGGGTAAGGGTTAGGTTTAGGTTTAGGGTTAGGGGACGGGGACGGTTTAGGGGACAGGTTAGCGTACGACAAGGGTTTAGGGTGAACGTACGTGTTAGGGTACGAGTTAGTGTTAGCGTACGTGTTAGTATTACGGGACGAGTTAGCGTAAGGCTTCAGGTAAGGATTAGGATTAGGGTTAGGGTTAGGGGACGGGGACGGTTTAGGGGACAGGTTAGTGTACCACAAATGTTTAGGGTGAGCGTACGTGTTAGGCTACGGGTTAGTGTTAGCGTACGGGTTAGGATTAGGGGACGGGTTAGGGTAAGGCTTCGGGTAAGGGTTAGGGTTAGGGTTAGGGTTAGGGTTAGGGGACGGGGACGGTTTAGGGGACAGGTTAGAGTACGACAACGGTTTAGGGTGAGCGTACGTATTAGGGTACTGGTTATGGTTAGCGTACTGGTTAGGATTAGGGCACGGGTTAGGGTAAGGCTTCGGGTAAGTGTTAGGGTTAGGGTTAGGGTTAGGGTTAGGGGACGGGGACGGTTTAGGGGACAGGTTAGTGTACGATAACGGTTTATGGTGAGCGTACGTGTTAGGGTATGGGTTAGTGTTAGCGTACGGGTTAGGCTTATGGGATGGGTTAGGGTAAGTCTTCAGGTAAGGGTTAGGGTTAGGGTTAGGGTTAGGGTTAGGTGACGGGGACGGTTTAGGGGACAGGTTATGGTACGACAACGTTTTAGGGTGAGCGTACGTGTTAGGGTACGTTTTAGTGTTAGCGTACCGGTTAGGATTAGGGGACGGGTTAGGGTAAGGCTTCGGGTAAGGGTTAGGGTTAGGGTTAGGGTTAGGGACAGGGGCGGGGATGGTTTAGGGTACAGGTTAGGGTACGACAATGGTTGAGGGTGAGCGTACGTGTTAGGGTACGGGTTAGGGTTAGCGTACGGGTTAGGATTAGGGGATGGTTTAGTGTAAGGCTTCGGGTAAGGGTTAGGGTTAGGGTTAGGGTTAGGGTTAGGGGACGGGGACGGTTTAGGGGACAGGTTAGGGTATGACAACGGTTTAGGGTGAGCGTCCGTGTTAGGGTACGGGTTAGTGTTAGCTTATGGGTTAGGATTAGGGGACGGGTTAGGGTAAGGCTTCGGGTAAGGGTTAGGATTAGGGTTAGGGTTAGGGTTAGGGTTAGGGTTAGTGTTAGGGGACGGGGACGGTTTAGGGGACAGGTTAGAGTACGACAACGGTTTATGGTGAGCGTACGTGTTAGGCTACGGGTTAGTGTTAGCGTACGTGTTAGGATTAGGGGACGGGTAAGGGTAAGGCTTCGGGTAAGGGTTAGGTTTAGGTTTAGGGTTAGGGGACCGGGAAGGTTTAGGGGACAGGTTAGCGTACGACAACGGTTTAGGGTGAGCGTACGTGTTAGGGTACGAGTTAGTGTTAGCGTACGTGTTAGTATTACGGGACGAGTTAGCGTAAGGCTTCAGGTAAGGATTAGGGTTAGGGTTAGGGTTAGGGGACGGGGACGGTTTAGGGGACAGGTTAGTGTATGACAACGGTTTAGGGTGAGCGTACGTGTTAGGCTACGGGTTAGTGTTAGCGTACGGGTTAGGATTATGTGACGGGTTAGGGTAAGGCTTCGGGTAAGGGTTAGGGTTAGGGTTAGGGTTAGGGTTAGGGGACGGGGACGGTTTAGGGGACACATTAGTTTACGATAACGGTTTAGGGTGAGCGTACGTGTTAGGGTATGGGTTAGTGTTAGAGTACGGGTTAGGCTTATGGGACGGGTTAGGGTAAGGCTTCAGGTAAGTGTTAGGGTTAGGGTTAGGGTTAGGTTTAGGTGACGGGGACGGTTTAGGGGACAGGTTATGGTACGACAAAGTTTTAGGGTGAGCGTACGTGTTAGGGTATGGGTTAGTGTTAGCGTACGGGTTAGGCTTATGGGACGGGTTAGGGTAAGGCTTCGGGTAAGGGTTAGGGTTAGGGTTAGTGTTAGGGTTAGGGATAGGGGACGGTGATGGTTTAGGGTACAGGTTAGGTTATGACAATGGTTTAGGGTGAGCATACGTGTTAGGGTACGGGTTAGTGTTAGCGTACGGGTTAGGATTAGAGGACGGGTTAGGGTAAGGATTCGGGTAAGGTTCAGGGTTAGGGTTAGGGTTAGGGTTAGGAGACGGGGAAGGTTTAGGGGACAGGTTAGTGTACGACAACGGTTTAGGGTGAGCGTATATATTAGGGTACGGTTTAGTGTTAGTGTACGTGTTAGGATTAGGGGACGGGTTACGGTAAGGCTTCGGGTAAGGGTTAGGGTTAGGGTTAGGGTTAGGGGACGGGGAAGGTTTAGGGGACAGGTTAGGGTATGACAACCGTTTAGGGTGAGCGTACGTGTTAGGCTACGGTTTAGTGTTAGCGTACGGGTTAGGATTAGGGGATGGGTTAGGGTAAGGCTTCGGGTAAGGGTTAGGTTTCGGGTTAGGGTTAGGGGATGGGAACGGTTTAGGGGACAGTTTAGGGTACGACAACGGTTTAGGGTGAGCGTACGTGTTAGGGTACGGGTTAGAGTTAGCATACGGGTTAGTATTAGGGGACGGGTTAGGGTAAGGCTTCGGGTAAGGGTTAGGGTTAGGGTTAGCGTTAGGGTTATGGAACGGGGACGGTTTAGGGGACAGGTTCGGGTACGAGAATAGTTTAGTGTGAGCGTACGTGTTAGGCTATGGGTTAGTGTTAGCGTACGGGTTAGGATTAGGGCACGGTTTAGGGTAAGGCTTCGGGTAAGGGTTAGGGTTAGGGTTAGGGTTAGGGTTAGGGTTAGGGTTAGGGGACGGGAACGGTTTAGGGGACAGGTTAGGGTACGACAACGGTTTAGGATGAGCGTACGTTTTAGGGTACGGGTTAGAGTTAGCATACGGGTTAGTATTAGGGGACGGGTTAGGGTAAGGCTTCGGGTAAGGGTTAGGGTTAGGGTTAGCGTTAGGGTTATGGAACGGGGACGGTTTAGGGGACAGGTTCGGGTACGAGAATAGTTTAGTGTGAGCGTACGTGTTAGGGTAAGGGTTAGTGTTAGCGTATGGGTTAGGTTTAGGGGACGGTTTAGGGTAAGGCTTCGGGTAAGGTTTAGGTTTAGGGTTAGGATTAGGGTTAGGGTTAGGGGACGGGGATGGTTTAGGGGACAGGTTAGTGTACGACAACGGTTTAGGGTGAGCGTACGTGTTAGGGTACGGGTTAGTGTTAGCGTACGGGTTAGGATTCAGGGACGGTTTAGGGTAAGGCTTCAGGTAAGGGTTAGGGTTAGGGTTAGGGTTAGGGTTAGGGTTAGGGGACGGGGACGGTTTAGGGGACAGGTTAGTGTACGACAACGGTTTAGGATGAGCGTAAGTGTTAGGGTACGGTTTAGTGTTAGCGTTCGGTTTAGGATTAGGGGACGGGTTAGGGTAAGGCTTCGGGTAAGGGTTAGGGTTAGGGTTAGGGTTAGGGGACGGGGACGGTTTAGGGGACAGGTTAGGGTACGACAACGGTTTAGGGTGAGCTTACGTGTTAGGGTACGGGTTAGTGTTAGCCTACGGTTTAGGATTAGGGGACGGGTTAGGGTAAGGCTTCGGGTAAGGGTTAGGGTTAGGGTTAGAGATAGGGTTAGGGGACGGGGACGGGGACGGTTTAGGGGACAGGTTAGTGTACGACAACGGTTTAGGGTGAGCGTACATGTTAGGGTACGGGTTAGAGATAGCGTACGGGTTCGGATTAGGGGACGGGTTAGGGTAAGGCTTCGGGTAAGGTTTAGGGTTAGGGTTAGGTTTAGGGTTAGGGTTAGGGGACAGGGACGGTTTCGGGGACAGGTTAGGCTACGACAACGGTTTAGGGTGAGCGTACGTGTTAGGGTACGGGTTAGTGTTATCGTACGGGTTAGGATTAGGGGAGGGGTTAGGGTAAGGCTTCGGGAAAGGGTTAGTGTTAGGGTTAGGGTTAGGATTAGGGGACGGGGACGGTTTAGGGGACAGGTTACGGTACGACAACGGTTTAGGGTGAGCGTACGTGTTAGTGTACGGGTTAGTGTTAGCGTACGGCTTAGGATTAGGGGACGGGTTAGGGTAAGGCTTCGGGTAAGGGTTAGGGTTAGGGTTAGGGTTAGGGTTAGGGGACGGTGACGGTTTAGGGGACAGGGTAGGGCACGACAACGGTTTTGGGTGAGCGTACGTGTTAGGGTATGGATTAGTGTTAGCGTTTGGGTAAGGATTAGGGGACGGGTTAGGGTAAGGCTTCGGCTAAGGGTTCGGGTTAGGGTTACGGTTAGGGTTAGGGCTAGGGGATGGTGACGGTTTAGGGGACAGGTTAGGGTATGACAACGGTGTAGGGTGAGCATACGTGTTAGGGTATGGGTTACTGTTAGCGTACGGGTTAGGATTTGGGAACGGGTTAGGATAAGGCTTCGGGTAAGGGTTAGGGTTAGGGGACGGGGACGGTTTAGGGTACAGGTTAGAGTACGACAACGGTTTAGGGTGAGTGTACGTGTTAGGGTACGGGTTAGAGTTAGCATACGGGTTAGGATTAGGGGACGGGTTAGGGTAAGGCTTCGGATAAGGGTTAGGGTTAAGGTTAGGGTTAGGGTTAGGGTTAGGGTTAGGTGACGGGGACGGTTTAGGGGACAGGTTATTGTACGACAAAGGTTTAGGGTGAGCGTACGTGTTAGGGTATGGGTTAGTGTTAGCGTACGGGTTAGGCTTATGGGACGGTTTAGGTTAAGGCTTCGGGTAAGGGTTAGGGTTAGGGTTAGGGTTAGGTTTAGGGTTAGGGGACGGGGACGGTTTAGGGGACAGGTTATGGTACGACAACGTTTTAGGGTGAGCGTACGTGTTAGGGTACGTGTTAGTGTTAGCGTACGGGTTATTATTAGGGGACGGGTTAGGGTAAGGCTTCGGGTAAGGGTTAGGGTTAGGGTTTGGGTTAGGGTTAGGGGACTGGGACGGTTTAGGGGACAGGTTAGGGTACAAAAACGGTTTAGGGTGAGCGTACGTGTTAGGGTAAGGGTTAGGGTTAGCGTACGGGTTAGGATTAGGGGATGGGTTAGTGTAAGGCTTCGGGTAAGGGTTAGGGTTAGGGTTAGGGTTAGGGATAGGGGACGGGGATGGTTTAGGGTACTGGTTAGGGTACGACAATGGTTTAGGGTGAGCATACGTGTTAGGGTACGGGTTAGGGTTAGCGTATGGGTTAGGATTAGGGGATGGGTTAGAGTAAGGCTTCGGGTAACGGTTAGGGTTAGGGTTAGGGTTAGGGTTAGGGTTAGGGGACGGCGACAGTTTAGGGGACAGGTTAGGGTACGACAACGTTTTAGGGTGAACGTACGTGTTAGGGTACGGGTTAGTGTTAGCGTACGGGTTAGGATTGGGGACGGGTTAGGGTAAGGCTTCGGGTAAGGGTTCGTGTTAGGGTTAGGTTTAGGTTTAGGTTTAGGGGACGGTGACGGTTTAGGGGACAGGTTAGGGTACGCCAACGGTTTAGTGTGAGCGTACGTGATAGGGTACGGGTTAGTGTTAGCGTACGGGTTAGGATTAGGGGACGGGTTAGGGTAAGGCTTCGGGTAAGTGTTAGGGTTAGGGTTAGGGTTAGGGTTAGGGGACGGGGACGGTTTAGGGGACAGGTTAGGGTACGACAACGGTTTAGGTTGAGCGTACGTGTTAGGGTACGGGTTAGGGTTAGCCTACGGGTTAGGATTACGGGATGGGTTAGTGTAAGGCTTCGGGTAAGGGTTAGGGTTAGGGTTAGGGATAGGGCACGGGGATGGTTTAGGGTACAGGTTAGGGTACGACAATGGTTTAGAGTGAGCGTACGTGTTAGGGTATGGGTTAGTGTTAGCGTACGGGTTAGGATTAGAGGACGTGTTAGGGTAAGGCTTCGGGTAAGTGTTAGGGTTAGGGTTAGGGTTAGGGTTAGGGGACGGGGACGGTTTAGGGGACAGGTTATGGTACGACAACGGTTTAGGTTGAGCGTACGTGTTAGGGTACGGGTTAGGGTTAGCGTACGGGTTAGGATTACGGGATGGGTTAGTGTAAGGCTTCGGGTAAGGGTTAGGGTTAGGGTTAGGGTTAGGGATAGGAGACGGGGATGGTTTAGGGTACAGGTTAGGGTACGACAATGGTTTAGAGTGAGCGTAAGTTTTAGGGTACGGGTTAGGGTTAGCGTACGGGTTAGGATTAGCGGATGGGTTAGTGTTAGGCTTCGGGTAAGGGTTAGGGTTAGGGTTAGGGATAGGGGACGGGGATGGTTTAGGGTACAGGTTAGGGTACGACAATGGTTTGGTGTGAGCGTACGTGTTAGGGTACGGGTTAGTGTTAGCGTACGGGTTTGGTTTAGGGTACGGGTTAGTGTAAGGCTTCGGGTAAGGGTTAGGGTTAGGGTTAGGTTTAGGGGACGGGGACGTTTTAGGGGACAGGTTAGGGTACGACAATGGTTTAGGGTGAGCGTACGTGTTAGGGTACGGGTTAGTGTTAGCTTACGGGTTAGGATTAGAGGACGGGATAGGGTAAGGCTTCGGGTAAGGTTTAGGGTTAGGGTTAGGGTTAGGGTTAGGAGACGGGGACGGTTTAGTGGACAGGTTAGCGTACGACAACGGTTTAGGGTGTGCGTATGTGTTAGGGTATGCTTTAGTGTTAGCGTACTGGTTAGGATTAGGGGACGGGTTACGGTAAGGCTTCGGGTAAGGGTTAGGGTTAGGGTTAGGTTTAGGGTTAGGGGACGGGGACGGTTTCGGGGAAGGGTTAGGGTACGACAACGGTTTAGGTTGAACGTACGTGTTAGGGTACGGTTTAGTGTTAGCGAACGGTTTAGGATTAGGGGACGGGTTAGTGTAAGGCTTCGGGTAAGTGTTAGGTTTAGGGTTAGGGTTAAGGGACGGGGACGGTTTAGGGGACAGGTTAGGGTACGACAACGGTTTAGGGTGAGCGTACGTGTTAGGGTACGGGTTCGTGTTAGCGTACGGGTTAGGATTAGGGGACGGGTTAGTGTAAGGCTTCGGGTAAGGCTTAGGTTTAGGGTTAGGGTTAGGGTTAGGGGACGGGGAAGGTTTAGGGGACAGGTTAGGGTACGACAGCGGCTTAGGGTGAGCGTACGTGTTAGGGTACGGGTTAGTGTTAGCGTACGTGTTAGGATTAGAGGACGTGTTAGGGTAAGGCTTCGGGTAAGTGTTAGGGTTAGGGTTAGGGTTAGGGTTAGGGTTAGGAGACGGGGACGGTTTAGGGGACAGGTTAGTGTATGACAACGGTTTAGGGTGTGCGTATTTGTTAGGGTACGGTTTAGGATTAGCGTACGGGTTAGGATTAGGGGACGGGTTAGGGTAAGGCTTCGGGTAGGGGTTAGGGTTAGGGTTAGGGTTAGGGTTAGGGTTAGGGGACGGGGACGGTTTAGATGACAGGTTATGGTACGACAACGTTTTATGATGAGCGTACGTGTTAGGCTATGGGTTAGTGTTAGCGTACGGGTTAGGATTAGGGGATGGGTTAGGGTAAGGCTTCGGAAAAGGGTTAGGGTTAGGGTTAGGTTTAGGGTTAGGGGATGGGGACGGTTTAGGTGACAGGTTAGGGTACGACAACGGTTTAGGGTGAGCGTACGTGTTAGGGTACGGGTTAGTGTTAGCTGACGTGTTAGGATTAGGGGACGGGTTAGGGTAAGGCTTCGGGTAAGTGTTAGGGTTAGGGTTAGGGTTAGGGTTAGGGGACGGGGATGGGGACGGTTTAGCGGACAGGTCAGTGTATGACAACGGTTTAGGGTGAGCGTACGTGTTAGGGTATGGGTTAGTGTTAGCGTACGGGTTAGGATTAGGGGACGGGTTAGGGTAAAGCTTCGGGTAAGGGTTAGGGTTAGGGATAGGGTTAGGGTTAGGGGACGGTGACGTTTTAGGGGACAGGTTAGGGTACGACAATGGTTTAGGGTGAGCGTACGTGTTAGGGTACGGTTAGTGTTAGCTTACGGGTTAGGATTAGAGGACGGGATAGGGTAAGGCTTCGGGTAAAGTTTAGGGTTAGGGTTAGGGTTAGGGTTAGGAGACGGGGACGGTTTAGTGGACAGGTTAGCGTACGACAACGGTTTAGGGTGTGCGTATGTGTTAGGGTATGCTTTAGTGTTAGCGTACGGGTTAGGATTAGGGGACGGGTTACGGTAAGGCTTCGGGTAAGGGTTAGGGTTAGGGTTAGGTTTAGGGTTAGGGGACGGGGACGGTTTAGGGGAGGGGTTAGGGTACGACAACGGTTTAGGTTGAACGTACGTGTTAGGGTACGGTTTAGTGTTAGCGAACGGTTTAGGATTAGGGGACGGGTTAGTGTAAGGCTTCGGGTAAGTGTTAGGTTTAGGGTTAGGGTTAAGGGACGGGGACGGTTTAGGGGACAGGTTAGGGTACGACAACGGTTTAGGGTGAGCGTACGTGTTAGGGTACGGGTTCGTGTTAGCGTACGGGTTAGGATTAAGGGACGGGTTAGTGTAAGGCTTCGGGTAAGTGTTAGGTTTAGGGTTAGGGTTAGGGTTAGGGTTAGGGGACGGGGACGGTTTCGGGGACAGGTTAGGGTACGACAACGGTTTAAGGTGAGCATACGTGTTAGGGTACGGGTTACTGTTAGCCAACGGGTTAGGATTAGGGGACGGGTTAGGGTAAGGCTTCGGGTAGGGTTTAGGGTTAGGGTTAGGGTTAGGGTTTGGGTTAGGGGACGGGGACGGTTTAGATGACAGGTTATGGTAAGACAACGTTTTATGATGAGCGTACGTGTTAGGCTATGGGTTAGTGTTAGCGTACGGGTTAGGATTAGGGGATGGGTTAGGGTAAGGCTTCGGAAAAGGGTTAGGGTTAGGGTTAGTGTTAGGGTTAGGGGACGGGGACGGTTTAGGTGACAGGTTAGGGTACGACAACGGTTTAGGGTGAGCGTACGTGTTAGGGTACGGGTTAGTGTTAGCTGACGGGTTAGGATTAGGGAACGGGTTAGGGTAAGGCTTCGGGTAAGGGTTAGGGTTAGGGTTAGGGTTAGGGGACGGGAATGGGGACGGTTTAGAGGACAGGTCAGTGTATGACAACGGTTTAGGGTGAGCGTACGTGTTAGGGTATGGGTTAGTGTTAGCGTACGGGTTAGGATTAGGGGACGGGTTAGGGTAAGGCTTCGGGTAAGGGTTAGGGTTAGGGTTAGGGTTAGGATTAGGGGACGGGGACGGTTTAGGGGACAGGTTAGGGTACGAAAACGGTTTAGGGTGAGCGAACGTGTTAGGGTACGGGTTAGTGTTATCGTAAGGGTTAGGATTAGGGGAGGGTTAGGGTAAGGCTTCGGGTAAGGGTTAGGGTTAGGGTTAGGGGACGGGGACGGTTTAGGGGACAGCTTAGAGTACGACAACGGTTTAGGGTTAGCGTACGTGTTAGGGTACGTGTTAGTGTTAGCGTACGAGTTAGGATTAGGGGACGGTTTAGGGTAAGGCTTCGGATAAGGGTTAGGTTTAAGGTTAGGGTTAGGGTTAGGGTTAGGGAACGGGGACGCTTTAGGGGACAGGTTAGGATACGACAACGGTTTAGGGTGAGCGTACGTGTTAGGGTACGGGTTAGAGTTAGCATCCGGGTTAGGATTCGGGGACGGGTTAGGGTAAGGCTTCGGGTAAGGCTTAGGGTTTGGGTTAGGGTTAGGGTTAGGGGACGGGGACGGTTTAGGGGACAGGTTAGGGTACGACAACGGTTTAGGGTGAGCGTACGTGTTAGGGTACGTGTTAGAGTTAGCATGAGGGTTAGGATTAGGGGACGGTTTAGGGTAAGGATTCGGGTAAGGGTTCGGGTTAGGGTTAGGGTTAGGGTTAGGGTTAGGGGACGGAGACGGTTTAGGGGACAGGTTAGTGTACGACAAAGGTTTAGGGTGAGCGTACGTGTTAGGGTACGGGTTAGTGTTAGTGTACGGGTTAGGATTAGGGGACGGGTTAGGGTAAGGCTTCGGGTAAGGCTTAGGGTTAGGGTTAGGGTTAGGGTTAGGGGACGGGGAAGGTTTAGGGGACAGGTTAGGGTACGACAACGGTTTAGGGTGAGCGTACGTGTTAGGGTACGGGTTAGTGTTAGCGTACGGGTTAGGATTAGAGGACGTGTTAGGGTAAGGCTTCGGGTAAGTGTTAGGGTTAGGGTTAGGGTTAGGGTTAGGGTTAGGAGACGGGGACGGTTTAGGGGACAGGTTAGTGTATGACAACGGTTTAGGGTGTGCGTATTTGTTAGGGTACGGTTTAGGATTAGCGTACGGGTTAGGATTAGGGGACGGGTTAGGGTAAGGCTTCGGGTAGGGGTTAGGGTTAGGGTTAGGGTTAGGGTTAGGGTTAGGGGACGGGGACGGTTTAGATGACAGGTTATGGTACGACAACGTTTTATGATGAGCGTACGTGTTAGGCTATGGGTTAGTGTTAGCGTACGGGTTAGGATTAGGGGATGGGTTAGGGTAAGGCTTCGGAAAAGGGTTAGGGTTAGGGTTAGGTTTAGGGTTAGGGGATGGGGACGGTTTAGGTGACAGGTTAGGGTACGACAACGGTTTAGGGTGAGCGTACGTGTTAAGGTACGGGTTAGTGTTAGCTGACGTGTTAGGATTAGGGGACGGGTTAGGGTAAGGCTTCGGGTAAGTGTTAGGGTTAGGGTTAGGGTTAGGGTTAGGGGACGGGGATGGGGACGGTTTAGCGGACAGGTCAGTGTATGACAACGGTTTAGGGTGAGCGTACGTGTTAGGGTATGGGTTAGTGTTAGCGTACGGGTTAGGATTAGGGGACGGGTTAGGGTAAGGCTTCGGGTAAGGGTTAGGGTTAGGGATAGGGTTAGGGTTAGGGGACGGGGACGGTTTAGGGGACAGGTTAGGGTACGAAAACGGTTTAGGGTGAGCGTACGTGTTAGGGTACGGGTTAGTGTTATCATAAGGGTTAGGATTAGGGGAGGGTTAGGGTAAGGCTTCGGGTAAGGGTTAGGGTTAGGGTTAGGGGACGGGGACGGTTTAGGGGACAGGTTAGAGTACGACAACGGTTTAGGGTTAGCGTACGTGTTAGGGTACGTGTTAGTGTTAGCGTACGAGTTAGGATTAGGGGACGGTTTAGGGTAAGGCTTCGGATAAGGGTTAGGGTTAATGTTAGGGTTAGGGTTAGGGTTAGGGAACGGGGACGGTTAGGGGACAGGTTAGGATACGACAACGGTTTAGGGTGAGCGTACGTGTTAGGGTACGGGTTAGAGTTAGCATACGGGTTAGGATTAGGGGGCGGGTTAGGGTAAGGCTTCGGGTAAGTGTTAGGGCTAGGGTTAGGGTTAGGGTTAGGGGACGGGGACGGTTTAAGGGACAGGTTAGGGTACGATAACGGTTTATGTTGAGCGTACGTGTTAGGGTACGGGTTAGTGTTAGCGTACGGGTTAGGATTAGGGGACGGGTTAGGGTAAGGCTTCGGGTAAGTGTTAGGGTTAGGGTTATTGTTAGGGTTAGGGGACGGGGACGGTTTAGGGGACAGGTTAGGGTACGACAAAGTTTTAGGGTGAGCGTACGTGTTACGGTACGGGTTAGTGTTAGCGTACGGGTTAGGATTAGGGGACGGTTTAGGGTAAGGCTTCGGGTAAGGGTTCGGGTTAGGGTTAGGGTTAGGGTTAGGGTTAGGGTGAGGGGACGGTGAAGGTTTAGGGGACAGGTTAGTATACGACAACGGTTTAGGGTGAGCGTACGTGTTAGGGTACGGGTTAGTGTTAGCGTAAGGGTTAGGATTAGGGGACAGTTTAGGGTAAGGCTTCGGGTCAGTGTTAGGGTTAGGTTTAGGTTTAGGGTTAGGGTTAGGAGACGGGGACGGTTTAGGGGACAGGTTAGTGTATGACAACGGTTTAGGGTGTGCGTATGTGTTAGGGTACGGTTTAGGGTTAGCGTACGGGTTAGGATTAGGGGACGGGTTAGGGTAAGGCTTCGGGTAAGGGTTAGGGTTAGGGTTAGGGTTAGGGTTAGGGTTAGGGGATGGGGACGGTTTAGGGGACAGGTTATGGTACGACAATGTTTTATGATGAGCGTACGTGTTAGGCTATGGGTTAGTGTTAGCGTACGTGTTAGGATTAGGGGATGGGTTAGGGTAACGCTTCGGGAAAGGGTTAGGGTTAGGGTTAGGGTTAGGGTTAGGGGACGGGGACGGTTTAGGGGACAGGTTAGGGTACGACAATGGTTTAGGGTGAGCGTACGTGTTAGGGTACGGGTTAGTGTTAGCTGACGGGTTAGGATTAGGGGACGGGTTAGGGTAAGGCTTCGGGTAAGGGTTAGGGTTAGGGTTAGGGTTAGGGGACGGGGACGGTTTAGGGGACAGGTTAGGATACGACAACGGTTTAGGGTGAGCGTACGTGTTAGGGTACGGGTTAGAGTTAGCATACGGGTTAGGATTAGGGGACGGGTTAGGGTAAGGCTTCGGATAAGGGTTAGGGTTAAGGTTAGGGTTAGGTTTAGGGTTAGGGAATGGGGACGGTTTAGGTGACAGGTTAGGATACGACAACGGTTTAGGGTGAGCGTACGTGTTAGGGTACGGGATAGAGTTAGCATACGGGTTAGGATTAGGGGACGGGTTAGGGTAAGGCTTCGGGTAAGGGTTAGGATTAGGGTTAGGGTTAGGGTTAGGGTTAGGGTTAGTGTTAGGGGACGGGGACGGTTTAGGGGACAGGTTAGAGTACGACAACGGTTTATGGTGAGCGTACGTGTTAGGCTACGTGTTAGTGTTAGCGTACGTGTTAGGATTAGGGGACGGGTAAGGGTAAGGCTTCGGGTAAGGGTTAGGTTTAGGTTTAGGGTTAGGGGACCGGGAAGGTTTAGGGGACAGGTTAGCGTACGACAACGGTTTAGGGTGAGCGTACGTGTTAGGGTACGAGTTAGTGTTAGCGTACGTGTTAGTATTACGGGACGAGTTAGCGTAAGGCTTCAGGTAAGGATTAGGGTTAGGGTTAGGGTTAGGGGACGGGGACGGTTTAGGGGACAGGTTAGTGTATGACAACGGTTTAGGGTGAGCGTACGTGTTAGGCTACGGGTTAGTGTTAGCGTACGGGTTAGGATTATGTGACGGGTTAGGGTAAGGCTTCGGGTAAGGGTTAGGGTTAGGGTTAGGGTTAGGGTTAGGGGACGGGGACGGTTTAGGGGACACGTTAGTTTACGATAACGGTTTAGGGTGAGCGTACGTGTTAGGGTATGGGTTAGTGTTAGAGTACGGGTTAGGCTTATGGGATGGGTTAGGGTAAGGCTTCAGGTAAGTGTTAGGGTTAGGGTTAGGGTTAGGTTTAGGTGACGGGGACGGTTTAGGGGACAGGTTATGGTACGACAAAGTTTTAGGGTGAGCGTACGTGTTAGGGTATGGTTTAGTGTTAGCGTACGGGTTAGGCTTATGGGACGGGTTAGGGTAAGGCTTCGGGTAAGGGTTAGGGTTAGGGTTAGTGTTAGGGTTAGGGATAGGGGACGGTGATGGTTTAGGGTACAGGTTAGGTTACGACAATGGTTTAGGGTGAGCATACGTGTTAGGGTACGGGTTAGTGTTAGCGTACGGGTTAGGATTAGAGGACGGGTTAGGGTAAGGATTCGGGTAAGGTTCAGGGTTAGGGTTAGGGTTAGGGTTAGGAGACGGGGAAGGTTTAGGGGACAGGTTAGTGTACGACAACGGTTTAGGGTGAGCGTATATATTAGGGTACGGTTTAGTGTTAGTGTACGTGTTAGGATTAGGGGACGGGTTACGGTAAGGCTTCGGGTAAGGGTTAGGGTTAGGGTTAGGGTTAGGGGACGGGGAAGGTTTAGGGGACAGGTTAGGGTATGACAACCGTTTAGGGTGAGCGTACGTGTTAGGCTACGGTTTAGTGTTAGCGTACGGGTTAGGATTAGGGGATGGGTTAGGGTAAGGCTTCGGGTAAGGGTTAGGTTTCGGGTTAGGGTTAGGGGATGGGAACGGTTTAGGGGACAGTTTAGGGTACGACAACGGTTTAGGGTGAGCGTACGTGTTAGGCTATGGGTTAGTGTTAGCGTACGGGTTAGGATTAGGGCACGGTTTAGGGTAAGGCTTCGGGTAAGGGTTAGGGTTAGGGTTAGGGTTAGGGTTAGAGTTAGGGTTAGGGGACGGGAACGGTTTAGGGGACAGGTTAGGGTACGACAACGGTTTAGGATGAGCGTACGTGTTAGGGTACGGGTTAGAGTTAGCATACGGGTTAGTATTAGGGGACGGGTTAGGGTAAGGCTTCGGGTAAGGGTTAGGGTTAGGGTTAGCGTTAGGGTTATGGAACGGGGACGGTTTAGGGGACAGGTTCGGGTACGAGAATAGTTTAGTGTGAGCGTACGTGTTAGGGTAAGGGTTAGTGTTAGCGTATGGGTTAGGTTTAGGGGACGGTTTAGGGTAAGGCTTCGGGTAAGGTTTAGGTTTAGGGTTAGGATTAGGGTTAGGGTTAGGGGACGGGGATGGTTTAGGGGACAGGTTAGTGTACGACAACGGTTTAGGGTGAGCGTACGTGTTAGGGTACGGGTTAGTGTTAGCGTACGGGTTAGGATTCAGGGACGGTTTAGGGTAAGGCTTCAGGTAAGGGTTAGGGTTAGGGTTAGGGTTAGGGTTAGGGTTAGGGGACGGGGTCGGTTTAGGGGACAGGTTAGTGTACGACAACGGTTTAGGATGAGCGTAAGTGTTAGGGTACGGTTTAGTGTTAGCGTTCGGTTTAGGATTAGGGGACGGGTTAGGGTAAGGCTTCGGGTAAGGGTTAGGGTTAGGGTTAGGGTTAGGGGACGGGGACGGTTTAGGGGACAGGTTAGGGTACGACAACGGTTTAGGGTGAGCTTACGTGTTAGGGTACGGGTTAGTGTTAGCCTACGGTTTAGGATTAGGGGACGGGTTAGGGTAAGGCTTCGGGTAAGGGTTAGGGTTAGGGTTAGAGATAGGGTTAGGGGACGGGGACGGGGACGGTTTAGGGGACAGGTTAGTGTACGACAACGGTTTAGGGTGAGCGTACATGTTAGGGTACGGGTTAGAGTTAGCGTACGGGTTCGGATTAGGGGACGGGTTAGGGTAAGGCTTCGGGTAAGGTTTAGGGTTAGGGTTAGGTTTAGGGTTAGGGTTAGGGGACAGGGACGGTTTCGGGGACAGGTTAGGCTACGACAACGGTTTAGGGTGAGCGTACGTGTTAGGGTACGGGTTAGTGTTATCGTACGGGTTAGGATTAGGGGAGGGGTTAGGGTAAGGCTTCGGGAAAGGGTTAGTGTTAGGGTTAGGGTTAGGATTAGGGGACGGGGACGGTTTAGGGGACAGGTTACGGTACGACAACGGTTTAGGGTGAGCGTACGTGTTAGTGTACGGGTTAGTGTTAGCGTACGGCTTAGGATTAGGGGACGGGTTAGGGTAAGGCTTCGGTAAGGGTTAGGGTTAGGGTTAGGTTTAGGTTTAGGGTTAGGAAACGGGGACGGTTTAGGGGAGAGGTTAGTGTACGACAACGGTTTAGGGTGAGCGTACGTGTTAGGGTATGGGTTAGAGTTAGCATACGGGTTAGGATTAGGGGACGGGTTAGGGTAATGCTTCGGGTAAGGGTTAGGGTTAGGGTTAGGGTTAGGGTTAGGGGACGGTGACGGTTTAGGGGACAGGGTAGGGCACGACAACGGTTTTGGGTGAGCGTACGTGTTAGGGTATGGATTAGTGTTAGCGTTTGGGTAAGGATTAGGGGACGGGTTAGGGTAAGGCTTCGGCTAAGGGTTCGGGTTAGGGTTACGGTTAGGGTTAGGGCTAGGGGATGGTGACGGTTTAGGGGACAGGTTAGGGTATGACAACGGTGTAGGGTGAGCATACGTGTTAGGGTATGGGTTACTGTTAGCGTACGGGTTAGGATTTGGGAACGGGTTAGGATAAGGCTTCGGGTAAGGGTTAGGGTTAGGGGACGGGGACGGTTTAGGGTACAGGTTAGAGTACGACAACGGTTTAGGGTGAGTGTACGTGTTAGGGTACGGGTTAGAGTTAGCATACGGGTTAGGATTAGGGGACGGGTTAGGGTAAGGCTTCGGATAAGGGTTAGGGTTAAGGTTAGGGTTAGGGTTAGGGTTAGGGTTAGGTGACGGGGACGGTTTAGGGGACAGGTTATTGTACGACAAAGGTTTAGTGTGAGCGTACGTGTTAGGGTATGGGTTAGTGTTAGCGTACGGGTTAGGCTTATGGGACGGTTTAGGTTAAGGCTTCGGGTAAGGGTTAGGGTTAGGGTTAGGGTTAGGTTTAGGGTTAGGGGACGGGGACGGTTTAGGGGACAGGTTATGGTACGACAACGTTTTAGGGTGAGCGTACGTGTTAGGGTACGTGTTAGTGTTAGCGTACGGGTTATTATTAGGGGACGGGTTAGGGTAAGGCTTCGGGTAAGGGTTAGGGTTAGGGTTTGGGTTAGGGTTAGGGGACTGGGACGGTTTAGGGGACAGGTTAGGGTACAAAAACGGTTTAGGGTGAGCGTACGTGTTAGGGTAAGGGTTAGGGTTAGCGTACGGGTTAGGATTAGGGGATGGGTTAGTGTAAGGCTTCGGGTAAGGGTTAGGGTTAGGGTTAGGGTTAGGGATAGGGGACGGGGATGGTTTAGGGTACTGGTTAGGGTACGACAATGGTTTAGGGTGAGCGTACGTGTTAGGGTACGGGTTAGGGTTAGCGTATGGGTTAGGATTAGGGGATGGGTTAGAGTAAGGCTTCGGGTAACGGTTAGGGTTAGGGTTAGGGTTAGGGTTAGGGTTAGGGGACGGCGACAGTTTAGGGGACAGGTTAGGGTACGACAACGTTTTAGGGTGAGCGTACGTGTTAGGGTACGGGTTAGTGTTAGCGTACGGGTTAGGATTGGGGACGGGTTAGGGTAAGGCTTCGGGTAAGGGTTCGTGTTAGGGTTAGGTTTAGGTTTAGGTTTAGGGGACGGTGACGGTTTAGGGGACAGGTTAGGGTACGCCAACGGTTTAGTGTGAGCGTACGTGATAGGGTACGGGTTAGTGTTAGCGTACGGGTTAGGATTAGGGGACGGGTTAGGGTACGGCTTCGGGTAAGTGTTAGGGTTAGGGTTAGGGTTAGGGTTAGGGGACGGGGACGGTTTAGGGGACAGGTTAGGGTACGACAACGGTTTAGGTTGAGCGTACGTGTTAGGGTACGGGTTAGGGTTAGCCTACGGGTTAGGATTACGGGATGGGTTAGTGTAAGGCTTCGGGTAAGGGTTAGGGTTAGGGTTAGGGTTAGGGATAGGGGACGGGGATGGTTTAGGGTACAAGTTAGGGTACGACAATGGTTTAGAGTGAGCGTACGTGTTAGGGTACGGGTTAGGGTTAGCGTACGGGTTAGGATTAGCGGATGGTTTAGTGTTAGGCTTCGGGTAAGGGTTAGGGTTAGGGTTAGGGATAGGGCACGGGGATGGTTTAGGGTACAGGTTAGGGTACGACAATGGTTTAGAGTGAGCGTACGTGTTAGGGTATGGGTTAGTGTTAGCGTACGGGTTAGGATTAGAGGACGTGTTAGGGTAAGGCTTCGGGTAAGTGTTAGGGTTAGGGTTAGGGTTAGGGTTAGGGGACGGGGACGGTTTAGGGGACAGGTTATGGTACGACAACGGTTTAGGTTGAGCGTACGTGTTAGGGTACGGGTTAGGGTTAGCGTAAGGGTTAGGATTACGGGATGGGTTAGTGTAAGGCTTCGGGTAAGGGTTAGGGTTAGGGTTAGGGTTAGGGATAGGAGACGGGGATGGTTTAGGGTACAGGTTAGGGTACGACAATGGTTTAGAGTGAGCGTACGTTTTAGGGTACGGGTTAGGGTTAGCGTACGGGTTAGGATTAGCGGATGGGTTAGTGTTAGGCTTCGGGTAAGGGTTAGGGTTAGGGTTAGGGATAGGGGACGGGGATGGTTTAGGGTACAGGTTAGGGTACGACAATGGTTTAGTGTGAGCGTACGTGTTAGGGTACGGGTTAGTGTTAGCGTACGGGTTTGGTTTAGGGTACGGGTTAGTGTAAGGCTTCGGGTAAGGGTTAGGGTTAGGGTTAGGTTTAGGGGACGGGGACGTTTTAGGGGACAGGTTAGGGTACGACAATGGTTTAGGGTGAGCGTGCGTGTTAGGGTACGGGTTAGTGTTAGCTTACGGGTTAGGATTAGAGGACGGGATAGGGTAAGGCTTCGGGTAAGGTTTAGGGTTAGGGTTAGGGTTAGGGTTAGGAGACGGGGACGGTTTAGTGGACAGGTTAGCGTACGACAACGGTTTAGGGTGTGCGTATGTGTTAGGGTATGCTTTAGTGTTAGCGTACTGGTTAGGATTAGGGGACGGGTTACGGTAAGGCTTCGGGTAAGGGTTAGGGTTAGGGTTAGGTTTAGGGTTAGGGGACGGGGACGGTTTCGGAGAGGGGTTAGGGTACGACAACGGTTTAGGTTGAACGTACGTGTTAGGGTACGGTTTAGTGTTAGCGAACGGTTTAGGATTAGGGGACGGGTTAGTGTAAGGCTTCGGGTAAGTGTTAGGTTTAGGGTTAGGGTTAAGGGACGGGGACGGTTTAGGGGACAGGTTAGGGTACGACAACGATTTAGGGTGAGCGTACGTGTTAGGGTACGGGTTCGTGTTAGCGTACGGGTTAGGATTAGGGGACGGGTTAGTGTAAGGCTTCGGGTAAGTGTTAGGTTTAGGGTTAGGGTTAGGGTTAGGGTTAGGGGACGGGGACGGTTTCGGGGACAGGTTAGGGTACGACAAAGGTTTAAGGTGAGCATACGTGTTAGGGTACGGGTTACTGTTAGCCAACGGGTTAGGATTAGGGGACGGGTTAGGGTAAGGCTTCGGGTAGGGTTTAGGGTTAGGGTTAGGGTTAGGGTTTGGTTTAGGGGACGGGGACGGTTTAGATCACAGGTTATGGTAAGACAACGTTTTATGATGAGCGTACGTGTTAGGCTATGGGTTAGTGTTAGCGTACGGGTTAGGATTAGGGGATGGGTTAGGGTAAGGCTTCGGAAAAGGGTTAGGGTTAGGGTTAGTGTTAGGGTTAGGGGACGGGGACAGTTTAGGTGACAGGTTAGGGTACGACAACGGTTTAGGGTGAGCGTACGTGTTAGGGTACGGGTTAGTGTTAGCTGACGGGTTAGGATTAGGGAACGGGTTAGGGTAAGGCTTCGGGTAAGGGTTAGGGTTAGGGTTAGGGTTAGGGTTAGGGGACGGGAATGGGGACGGTTTAGAGGACAGGTCAGTGTATGACAACGGTTTAGGGTGAGCGTACGTGTTAGGGTATGGGTTAGTGTTAGCGTACGGGTTAGGATTAGGGGACGGGTTAGGGTAAGGCTTCGGGTAAGGGTTAGGGTTAGGGTTAGGGTTAGGATTAGGGGACGGGGACGGTTTAGGGGATAGGTTAGGGTACGAAAACGGTTTAGGGTGAGCGAACGTGTTAGGGTACGGGTTAGTGTTATCGTAAGGGTTAGGATTAGGGGAGGGTTAGGGTAAGGCTTCGGGTAAGGGTTAGGGTTAGGGTTAGGGGACGGGGACGGCTTAGGGGACAGCTTAGAGTACGACAACGGTTTAGGGTTAGCGTACGTGTTAGGGTACGTGTTAGTGTTAGCGTACGAGTTAGGATTAGGGGATGGTTTAGGGTAAGGCTTCGGATAAGGGTTAGGGTTAAGGTTAGGGTTAGGGTTAGGGTTAGGGAACGGGGACGCTTTAGGGGACAGGTTAGGATACGACAACGGTTTAGGCTGAGCGTACGTGTTAGGGTACGGGTTAGAGTTAGCATACGGGTTAGGATTCGGGGACGGGTTAGGGTAAGGCTTCGGGTAAGGTTTAGGGTTTGGGTTAGGGTTAGGGTTAGGGGACGGGGACGGTTTAGGGGACAGGTTAGGGTACGACAACGGTTTAGGGTGAGCGTACGTGTTAGGGTACGTGTTAGAGTTAGCATGAGGGTTAGGATTAGGGGACGGTTTAGGGTAAGGATTCGGGTAAGGGTTCGGGTTAGGGTTAGGGTTAGGGTTAGGGTTAGGGGACGGAGACGGTTTAGGGGACAGGTTAGTGTACGACAAAGGTTTAGGGTGAGCGTACGTGTTAGGGTACGGGTTAGTGTTAGCGTACGGGTTAGGATTAGGGGACGGGTTAGGGTAAGGCTTTGGGTAAGGCTTAGGGTTAGGGTTAGGGTTAGGGTTAGGGGACGGGGAAGGTTTAGGGGACAGGTTAGGGTACGACAGCGGCTTAGGGTGAGCGTACGTGTTAGGGTACGGGTTAGTGTTAGCGTACGGGTTAGGATTAGAGGACGTGTTAGGGTAAGGCTTCGGGTAAGTGTTAGGGTTAGGGTTAGGGTTAGGGTTAGGGTTAGGAGACGGGGACGGTTTAGGGGACAGGTTAGTGTATGACAACGGTTTAGGGTGTGCGTATTTGTTAGGGTACGGTTTAGGATTAGCGTACGGTTTAGGATTAGGGGACGGGTTAGGGTAAGGCTTCGGGTAGGGGTTAGGGTTAGGGTTAGGGTTAGGGTTAGGGGACGGGGACGGTTTAGATGACAGGTTATGGTACGACAACGTTTTATGATGAGCGTACGTGTTAGGCTATGGGTTAGTGTTAGCGTACGGGTTAGGATTAGGGGATGGGTTAGGGTAAGGCTTCGGAAAAGGGTTAGGGTTAGGGTTAGGTTTAGGGTTAGGGGATGGGGACGGTTTAGGTGACAGGTTAGGGTACGACAACGGTTTAGGGTGAGCGTACGTGTTAGGGTACGGGTTAGTGTTAGCTGACGTGTTAGGATTAGGGGACGGGTTAGGGTAAGGCTTCGGGTAAGTGTTAGGGTTAGGGTTAGGGTTAGGGTTAGGGGACGGGGATGGGGACGGTTTAGCGGACAGGTCAGTGTATGACAACGGTTTAGGGTGAGCGTACGTGTTAGGGTATGGGTTAGTGTTAGCGTACGGGTTAGGATTAGGGGACGGGTTAGGGTAAAGCTTCGGGTAAGGGTTAGGGTTAGGGATAGGGTTAGGGTTAGGGGACGGTGACGTTTTAGGGGACAGGTTAGGGTACGACAATGGTTTAGGGTGAGCGTACGTGTTAGGGTACGGGTTAGTGTTAGCTTACGGGTTAGGATTAGAGGACGGGATAGGGTAAGGCTTCGGGTAAAGTTTAGGGTTAGGGTTAGGGTTAGGGTTAGGAGACGGGGACGGTTTAGTGGACAGGTTAGCGTACGACAACGGTTTAGGGTGTGCGTATGTGTTAGGGTATGCTTTAGTGTTAGCGTACGGGTTAGGATTAGGGGATGGGTTACGGTAAGGCTTCGGGTAAGGGTTAGGGTTAGGGTTAGGTTTAGGGTTAGGGGACGGGGACGGTTTAGGGGAGGGGTTAGGGTACGACAACGGTTTAGGTTGAACGTACGTGTTAGGGTACGGTTTAGTGTTAGCGAACGGTTTAGGATTAGGGGACGGGTTAGTGTAAGGCTTCGGGTAAGTGTTAGGTTTAGGGTTAGGGTTAAGGGACGGGGACGGTTTAGGGGACAGGTTAGGGTACGACAACGGTTTAGGGTGAGCGTACGTGTTAGGGTACGGGTTCGTGTTAGCGTACGGGTTAGGATTAAGGGACGGGTTAGTGTAAGGCTTCGGGTAAGTGTTAGGTATAGGGTTAGGGTTAGGGTTAGGGTTAGGGGACGGGGATGGTTTCGGGGACAGGTTAGGGTACGACAACGGTTTAAGGTGAGCATACGTGTTAGGGTACGGGTTACTGTTAGCCAACGGGTTAGGATTAGGGGACGGGTTAGGGTAAGGCTTCGGGTAGGGTTTAGGGTTAGGGTTAGGGTTAGGGTTTGGGTTAGGGGACGGGGACGGTTTAGATGACAGGTTATGGTAAGACAACGTTTTATGATGAGCGTACGTGTTAGGCTATGGGTTAGTGTTAGCGTACGGGTTAGGATTAGGGGATGGGTTAGGGTAAGGCTTCGGAAAAGGGTTAGGGTTAGGGTTAGTGTTAGGGTTAGGGGACGGGGACGGTTTAGGTGACAGGTTAGGGTACGACAACGGTTTAGGGTGAGCGTACGTGTTAGGGTACGGGTTAGTGTTAGCTGACGGGTTAGGATTAGGGAACGGGTTAGGGTAAGGCTTTGGGTAAGGGTTAGGGTTAGGGTTAGGGTTAGGGTTAGGGGACGGGAATGGGGACGGTTTAGAGGACAGGTCAGTGTATGACAACGGTTTAGGGTGAGCGTACGTGTTAGGGTATGGGTTAGTGTTAGCGTACGGGTTAGGATTAGGGGACGGGTTAGGGTAAGGCTTCGGGTAAGGGTTAGGGTTAGGGTTAGGGTTAGGATTAGGGGACGGGGACGGTTTAGGGGACAGGTTAGGGTACGAAAACGGTTTAGGGTGAGCGAACGTGTTAGGGTACGGGTTAGTGTTATCGTAAGGGTTAGGATTAGGGGAGGGTTAGGGTAAGGCTTCGGGTAAGGGTTAGGGTTAGGGGACGGGGACGGTTTAGGGGACAGCTTAGAGTACGACAACGGTTTAGGGTTAGCGTACGTGTTAGGGTACGTGTTAGTGTTAGCGTACGAGTTAGGATTAGGGGACGGTTTAGGGTAAGGCTTCGGATAAGGGTTAGGTTTAAGGTTAGGGTTAGGGTTAGGGTTAGGGAACGGGGACGCTTTAGGGGACAGGTTAGGATACGACAACGGTTTAGGGTGAGCGTACGTGTTAGGGTACGGGTTAGAGTTAGCATCCGGGTTAGGATTCGGGGACGGGTTAGGGTAAGGCTTCGGGTAAGGCTTAGGGTTTGGGTTAGGGTTAGGGTTAGGGGACGGGGACGGTTTAGGGGACAGGTTAGGGTACGACAACGGTTTAGGGTGAGCGTACGTGTTAGGGTACGTGTTAGAGTTAGCATGAGGGTTAGGATTAGGGGACGGTTTAGGGTAAGGATTCGGGTGAGGGTTCGGGTTAGGGTTAGGGTTAGGGTTAGGGTTAGGGGACGGAGACGGTTTAGGGGACAGGTTAGTGTACGACAAAGGTTTAGGGTGAGCGTACGTGTTAGGGTACGGGTTAGTGTTAGTGTACGGGTTAGGATTAGGGGACGGGTTAGGGTAAGGCTTCGGGTAAGGCTTAGGGTTAGGGTTAGGGTTAGGGTTAGGGGACGGGGAAGGTTTAGGGGACAGGTTAGGGTACGACAACGGTTTAGGGTGAGCGTACGTGTTAGGGTACGGGTTAGTGTTAGCGTACGGGTTAGGATTAGAGGACGTGTTAGGGTAAGGCTTCGGGTAAGTGTTAGGGTTAGGGTTAGGGTTAGGGTTAGGGTTAGGAGACGGGGACGGTTTAGGGGACAGGTTAGTGTATGACAACGGTTTAGGGTGTGCGTATTTGTTAGGGTACGGTTTAGGATTAGCGTACGGTTTAGGATTAGGGGACGGGTTAGGGTAAGGCTTCGGGTAGGGGTTAGGGTTAGGGTTAGGGTTAGGGTTAGGGGACGGGGACGGTTTAGATGACAGGTTATGGTACGACAACGTTTTATGATGAGCGTACGTGTTAGGCTATGGGTTAGTGTTAGCGTACGGGTTAGGATTAGGGGATGGGTTAGGGTAAGGCTTCGGAAAAGGGTTAGGGTTAGGGTTAGGTTTAGGGTTAGGGGATGGGGACGGTTTAGGTGACAGGTTAGGGTACGACAACGGTTTAGGGTGAGCGTACGTGTTAGGGTACGGGTTAGTGTTAGCTGACGTGTTAGGATTAGGGGACGGGTTAGGGTAAGGCTTCGGGTAAGTGTTAGGGTTAGGGTTAGGGTTAGGGTTAGGGTTAGGGGACGGGGATGGGGACGGTTTAGCGGACAGGTCAGTGTATGACAACGGTTTAGGGTGAGCGTACGTGTTAGGGTATGGGTTAGTGTTAGCGTACGGGTTAGGATTAGGGGACGGGTTAGGGTAAAGCTTCGGGTAAGGGTTAGGGTTAGGGATAGGGTTAGGGTTAGGGGACGGTGACGTTTTAGGGGACAGGTTAGGGTACGACAATGGTTTAGGGTGAGCGTACGTGTTAGGGTACGGGTTAGTGTTAGCTTACGGGTTAGGATTAGAGGACGGGATAGGGTAAGGCTTCGGGTAAAGTTTAGGGTTAGGGTTAGGGTTAGGGTTAGGAGACGGGGACGGTTTAGTGGACAGGTTAGCGTACGACAACGGTTTAGGGTGTGCGTATGTGTTAGGGTATGCTTTAGTGTTAGCGTACGGGTTAGGATTAGGGGATGGGTTACGGTAAGGCTTCGGGTAAGGGTTAGGGTTAGGGTTAGGTTTAGGGTTAGGGGACGGGGACGGTTTAGGGGAGGGGTTAGGGTACGACAACGGTTTAGGTTGAACGTACGTGTTAGGGTACGGTTTAGTGTTAGCGAACGGTTTAGGATTAGGGGACGGGTTAGTGTAAGGCTTCGGGTAAGTGTTAGGTTTAGGGTTAGGGTTAAGGGACGGGGACGGTTTAGGGGACAGGTTAGGGTACGACAATGGTTTAGGGTGAGCGTACGTGTTAGGGTATGGGTTCGTGTTAGCGTACGGGTTAGGATTAAGGGACGGGTTAGTGTAAGGCTTCGGGTAAGTGTTAGGTATAGGGTTAGGGTTAGGGTTAGGGTTAGGGGACGGGGATGGTTTCGGGGACAGGTTAGGGTACGACAACGGTTTAAGGTGAGCATACGTGTTAGGGTACGGGTTACTGTTAGCCAACGGGTTAGGATTAGGGGACGGGTTAGGGTAAGGCTTCGGGTAGGGTTTAGGGTTAGGGTTAGGGTTAGGGTTTGGGTTAGGGGACGGGGACGGTTTAGATGACAGGTTATGGTAAGACAACGTTTTATGATGAGCGTACGTGTTAGGCTATGGGTTAGTGTTAGCGTACGGGTTAGGATTAGGGGATGGGTTAGGGTAAGGCTTCGGAAAAGGGTTAGGGTTAGGGTTAGTGTTAGGGTTAGGGGACGGGGACGGTTTAGGTGACAGGTTAGGGTACGACAACGGTTTAGGGTGAGCGTACGTGTTAGGGTACGGGTTAGTGTTAGCTGACGGGTTAGGATTAGGGAACGGGTTAGGGTAAGGCTTTGGGTAAGGGTTAGGGTTAGGGTTAGGGTTAGGGTTAGGGGACGGGAATGGGGACGGTTTAGAGGACAGGTCAGTGTATGACAACGGTTTAGGGTGAGCGTACGTGTTAGGGTATGGGTTAGTGTTAGCGTACGGGTTAGGATTAGGGGACGGGTTAGGGTAAGGCTTCGGGTAAGGGTTAGGGTTAGGGTTAGGGTTAGGATTAGGGGACGGGGACGGTTTAGGGGACAGGTTAGGGTACGAAAACGGTTTAGGGTGAGCGAACGTGTTAGGGTACGGGTTAGTGTTATCGTAAGGGTTAGGATTAGGGGAGGGTTAGGGTAAGGCTTCGGGTAAGGGTTAGGGTTAGGGGACGGGGACGGTTTAGGGGACAGCTTAGAGTACGACAACGGTTTAGGGTTAGCGTACGTGTTAGGGTACGTGTTAGTGTTAGCGTACGAGTTAGGATTAGGGGACGGTTTAGGGTAAGGCTTCGGATAAGGGTTAGGTTTAAGGTTAGGGTTAGGGTTAGGGTTAGGGAATGGGGACGCTTTAGGGGACAGGTTAGGATACGACAACGGTTTAGGGTGAGCGTACGTGTTAGGGTACGGGTTAGAGTTAGCATCCGGGTTAGGATTCGGGGACGGGTTAGGGTAAGGCTTCGGGTAAGGCTTAGGGTTTGGGTTAGGGTTAGGGTTAGGGGACGGGGACGGTTTAGGGGACAGGTTAGGGTACGACAACGGTTTAGGGTGAGCGTACGTGTTAGGGTACGTGTTAGAGTTAGCATGAGGGTTAGGATTAGGGGACGGTTTAGGGTAAGGATTCGGGTAAGGGTTCGGGTTAGGGTTAGGGTTAGGGTTAGGGTTAGGGGACGGAGACGGTTTAGGGGACAGGTTAGTGTACGACAAAGGTTTAGGGTGAGCGTACGTGTTAGGGTACGGGTTAGTGTTAGTGTACGGGTTAGGATTAGGGGACGGGTTAGGGTAAGGCTTCGGGTAAGGCTTAGGGTTAGGGTTAGGGTTAGGGTTAGGGGACGGGGAAGGTTTAGGGGACAGGTTAGGGTACGACAACGGTTTAGGGTGAGCGTACGTGTTAGGGTACGGGTTAGTGTTAGCGTACGGGTTAGGATTAGAGGACGTGTTAGGGTAAGGCTTTGGGTAAGTGTTAGGGTTAGGGTTAGGGTTAGGGTTAGGGTTAGGAGACGGGGACGGTTTAGGGGACAGGTTAGTGTATGACAACGGTTTAGGGTGTGCGTATTTGTTAGGGTACGGTTTAGGATTAGCGTACGGGTTAGGATTAGGGGACGGGTTAGGGTAAGGCTTCGGGTAGGGGTTAGGGTTAGGGTTAGGGTTAGGGTTAGGGTTAGGGGACGGGGACGGTTTAGATGACAGGTTATGGTACGACAACGTTTTATGATGAGCGTACGTGTTAGGCTATGGGTTAGTGTTAGCGTACGGGTTAGGATTAGGGGATGGGTTAGGGTAAGGCTTCGGAAAAGTGTTAGGGTTAGGGTTAGGTTTAGGGTTAGGGGATGGGGACGGTTTAGGTGACAGGTTAGGGTACGACAACGGTTTAGGGTGAGCGTACGTGTTAAGGTACGGGTTAGTGTTAGCTGACGTGTTAGGATTAGGGGACGGGTTAGGGTAAGGCTTCGGGTAAGAGTTAGGGTTAGGGTTAGGGTTAGGGTTAGGGGACGGGGATGGGGACGGTTTAGCGGACAGGTCAGTGTATGACAACGGTTTAGGGTGAGCGTACGTGTTAGGGTATGGGTTAGTGTTAGCGTACGGGTTAGGATTAGGGGACGGGTTAGGGTAAGGCTTCGGGTAAGGGTTAGGGTTAGGGATAGGGTTAGGGTTAGGGGACGGGGACGGTTTAGGGGACAGGTTAGGGTACGAAAACGGTTTAGGGTGAGCGTACGTGTTAGGGTACGGGTTAGTGTTATCATAAGGGTTAGGATTAGGGGAGGGTTAGGGTAAGGCTTCGGGTAAGGGTTAGGGTTAGGGTTAGGGGACGGGGACGGTTTAGGGGACAGGTTAGAGTACGACAACGGTTTAGGGTTAGCGTACGTGTTAGGGTACGTGTTAGTGTTAGCGTACGAGTTAGGCTTAGGGGACGGTTTAGGGTAAGGCTTCGGATAAGGGTTAGGGTTAATGTTAGGGTTAGGGTTAGGGTTAGGGAACGGGGACGGTTAGGGGACAGGTTAGGATACGACAACGGTTTAGGGTGAGCGTACGTGTTAGGGTACGGGTTAGAGTTAGCATACGGGTTAGGATTAGGGGGCGGGTTAGGGTAAGGCTTCGGGTAAGTGTTAGGGCTAGGGTTAGGGTTAGGGTTAGGGGACGGGGACGGTTTAAGGGACAGGTTAGGGTACGATAACGGTTTATGGTGAGCGTACGTGTTAGGGTACGGGTTAGTGTTAGCGTACGGGTTAGGATTAGGGGACGGGTTAGGGTAAGGCTTCGGGTAAGTGTTAGGGTTAGGGTTATTGTTAGGGTTAGGGGACGGGGACGGTTTAGGGGACAGGTTAGGGTACGACAAAGTTTTAGGGTGAGCGTACGTGTTACGGTACGGGTTAGTGTTAGCGTACGGGTAAGGATTAGGGGACGGTTTAGGGTAAGGCTTCGGGTAAGGGTTCGGGTTAGGGTTAGGGTTAGGGTTAGGGTTAGGGTGAGGGGACGGTGAAGGTTTAGGGGACAGGTTAGTATACGACAACGGTTTAGGGTGAGCGTACGTGTTAGGGTACGGGTTAGTGTTAGCGTAAGGGTTAGGATTAGGGGACAGTTTAGGGTAAGGCTTCGGGTCAGTGTTAGGGTTAGGTTTAGGTTTAGGGTTAGGGTTAGGAGACGGGGACGGTTTAGGGGACAGGTTAGTGTATGACAACGGTTTAGGGTGTGCGTATGTGTTAGGGTACGGTTTAGGGTTAGCGTACGGGTTAGGATTAGGGGACGGGTTAGGGTAAGGCTTCGGGTAAGGGTTAGGGTTAGGGTTAGGGTTAGGGTTAGGGTTAGGGGATGGGGACGGTTTAGGGGACAGGTTATGGTACGACAATGTTTTATGATGAGCGTACGTGTTAGGCTATGGGTTAGTGTTAGCGTACGTGTTAGGATTAGGGGATGGGTTAGGGTAACGCTTCGGGAAAGGGTTAGGGTTAGGGTTAGGGTTAGGGTTAGGGGACGGGGACGGTTTAGGGGACAGGTTAGGGTACGACAATGGTTTAGGGTGAGCGTACGTGTTAGGGTACGGGTTAGTGTTAGCTGACGGGTTAGGATTAGGGGACGGGTTAGGGTAAGGCTTCGGGTAAGGGTTAGGGTTAGGGTTAGGGTTAGGGTTAGGGTTAGGGTTAGGGTTAGGGTTAGGGTTAGGGTTAGGGTTAAGGTTAGGGTTAGGTTTAGGGTTAGGGAATGGGGACGGTTTAGGTGACAGGTTAGGATACGACAACGGTTTAGGGTGAGCGTACGTGTTAGGGTACGGGATAGAGTTAGCATACGGGTTAGGATTAGGGGACGGGTTAGGGTAAGGCTTCGGGTAAGTGTTAGGGTTAGGGTTATTGTTAGGGTTAGGGGACGGGGACTGTTTAGGGGACAGGTTAGGGTACGACAAAGTTTTAGGGTGAGCGTACGTGTTAGAGTCTGGGTTAGTGTTAGCGTACGGGTTAGGATTAGGGGACGGTTTAGGGTAAGGCTTCGGGTAAGGGTTCGGGTTAGGGTTAGGGTTAGGGTTAGGGTTAGGGTGAGCGGACGGTGAAGGTTTAGGGGACAGGTTAGGGTACGACAACGGTTGAGGGAGAGCGTACGTGTTAGGGTACGGGTTAGTGTTAGCGTAAGGTTTAGGATTAGGGGACAGGTTAGGGTAAGGCTTCGGGTCAGGTTTAGGGTTAGGGTAAGGGTTAGGGTTAGGGGATGGGGACGGTTTAGGGGACAGGTTAGGGTACGACAACGGTTTAGGGTGAGCGTACGTGTTAGGGTACGGGTTAGTGTTAGCATACGGGTTAGGATTAGAGGACGTGTTAGGGTAAGGCTTCGGGTAAGGGTTAGGTTTAGGGTTAGGGTTATGGTTAGGGTTAGGAGACGGGGACGGTTTAGGGGACAGGTTACTGTACAACAACGGTTTATGGTGTGTGTATGTGTTAGGGTACGGTTTAGTGTTAGCGTACGGGTTAGGATTAGGGGACGGGTTAGAGTAAGGTTTCGGGTAAGGGTTAGGGTTAGGGTTAGATTTAGGGTTAGGGTTAGGGTTAGGGTTAGGGTTATAGTTAGGGTAAGGAGACGGGGACGGTTTAGGGGACAGGTTAGTGTACGACTACGGTTTAGGGTGTGCGTATGTGTAGGGTACGGTTTAGTGTTAGCGTACGGTTTAGGATTAGGGGACGGGTTAGGGTAAGGCTTCGGGTAAGGGATAGGGTTAGGGTTAGGGTTAGGGGACGGGGACCGTTTAGGGGACAGGTTATGGTACGACAACGGTTTATGGTGAGCGTACGTGTTAGGCTACTGTTTAGTGTTAGCATACGGGTTAGGATTAGGGGATGGGTTAGGGTAAGGCTTCGGGTAAGGGTTAGGTTTAGGGTTAGGGTTAGGTTTAGGGGACTGGGACGGTTTAGGGGACAGGTTAGGGTACGACAACGGTTTAGGGTGAGCGTACGTGTTAGGGTACGGGTTAGGGTTAGCGTACGGGTTAGGATTAGGGGATGGGTTAGTGTAAGGCTTCGGGTAAGGGTTAGGGTTAGGGTTAGGGTTAGGGTTAGTGTTAGGTGATGGGGACGGTTTAGGGGACAGGTTAGTGTACGACAACGGTTTAGGGTGAGCATACGTGTTAGGGTACTGGTTAGTGTTAGCGTACGGTTTAGGAATAGGGGACGGGTTAGGGTAAGGCTTCGGGTAAGGGTTAGGGTTAGGGTTAGGGTTAGGGGACGGGGACGGTTTAGGGGACAGGTTAGGGTACGACAACGGTTAAGGGTGAGCGTACGTATTAGGGTACTGGTTATGGTTAGCGTACGAGTTAGGATTAGGGGACAGGTTAGTGTAAGGCTTCGGGTAAGGGTTAGGGTTAGGGTTAGGGTTAGGGGACGGGGACGGTTTATGGGACAGGTTAGGGTACGACAACGGTTTAGGGTGAGCGTATGTGTTAGGGTATGGGTTAGTGTTAGCGTACGGGTTAGGATTAGGGGATGGGTTAGGGTAAGGCTTCGGGTAAGGGTTAGGGTTAGGGTTAGGGTTAGGGTTAGGGTTATGGGACAGGGACGGTTTAGGGAACAGGAAAGGGTACGACAACGGTTTAGATTGAGCGTACGTGTTAGGGTACGGGTTACTGTTAGCGTACGGGTTAGGATTAGGGGACGGGTTAGGGTAAGGCTTCGGGTAAGGGTTAGGGTTAGGTTTAGGGTTAGGGTTAGGGTAGGGGATGGGGACGGTTTAAGGGAGAGGTTAGGGTACGACAACGGTTTAGGGTGAGCGTAAGTGTCAGGGTACGGGTTCGTGTTAGCGTACGATTTAGGATTAGGGGACGGGTTAGGGTAAGGCTTTGGGTAAGGGTTAGGGTTAGGGTTAGTGTTAGGGTTAGTGGACGGGGACGGTTTAGGGGACAGGTTAGGTTACGACCAATGTTTAGGGTGAGCGTACGTGTTAGGGTACGGGTTAGTGTTAGCGTACGGGTTAGGATTAGGGGCCGGTTAGGATAAGGCTTCGGGTAAGGGTTCGGGTTAGGGTTAGGGTTAGGGTTAGGTTTAGGGGACAGTGACGGTTTAGGTGACAGGTTAGGGTATGACAACGGTTTAGGGTGAGCTTACGTGTTAGGGTACTCGTTAGTGTTATCGTACGGGTTAGGAATAGGGGACGGGTTAGGGTAAGGCTTCGGGTAAGGTTTAGGGTTAGGGTTAGGGTTAGGGGACGGGGACGGTTTAGGGGACAGGTTCGGGTACGACAACGGTTTAGGGTGAGCGTACGTGTTTGGGTACGGGTTAGTGTTAGCGTACGGGTTAAGTTTAGGGGACGGTTTAGGGTAAGGCTTCGGATAAGGGTTAGGGTTATGGTTCGGATGAGGGTTAGGGTTAGGGGACGGGGATGGTTTAGGCGACAGGTTAGGGTACGACAACGGTTTAGGGTAAGCGTACGTGTTAGGGTACGGTTTAGTGTTAGCGTACGGGTTAGGATTAAGTGACGGGTTAGGTTAAGGCTTCAGGTAAGTGTTAGGGTTAGGGTTAGAGTTAGGGTTAGGGTTAGGGGACGGCGACGGTTTAGGGGACAGGTTACGGTACGACAACGGTTTAGGGTGAGTGTACGTGTTAGGGTACGGGTTATTGTTAGCGTACGGGTTAGGATTAGGGGACGGGTTAGGGTAAGGCTTCGGGTAAGGGTTAGCGTTAGGGTTAGGTTTAGGGTTAGGGTTAGGGGACGGGGACGGTTTACGGGACATGTTAGGGTACGACAACGCTTTAGGGTGAGCGTACGTGTTAGGGTACGGTTTAGTGTTAGCGTACGGGTTAGGATTACGGGACGAGTTAGCGTAAGTCTTCAGGTAAGGATTAGGGTTAGGGTTAGGGTTAGGTTTAGGGTTAGGGGACGGGGACGGTTTAGGGGACAGGTTAGTGTACGACAACGGTTTAGGGTGAGCGTACGTGTTAGGCTACGGGTTAGTGTTAGCGTACGGGTTAGGATTAGGGGACGGGTTAGGGTAAGGCTTCGAGTAAGGGTTAGGGTTATGGTTAGGGTTAGGGTTAGGAGACGGGGACGGTTTAGGGGACAGGTTAGGGTACGACAACGGTTTAGGGTGAGTGTACGTGTTAGAGTACTGGTTATGGTTAGCGTACGGGTTAGGATTAGGGGACGGGTTAGAGTAAGGCTTCGGGTAAGGGTTAGGGTTAGGGTTAGGGTTAGGGTTAGGGTTAGGGGACGGGGACGGGGACGGTTTAGGGGACAGGTTAGTGTACGACAACGGTTTAGGGTGAGCGTACGTGTTAGGGTATGGGTTAGTGTTAGCGTACGGGTTAGGCTTATGGGACGGGTTAGGGTAAGGCTTCGGGTAAGGGTTAGGTTTAGGGTTAGGTTTAGGGTTAGGGTTAGGGGACGGGGACGGTTTAGGGGACAGGTTATGGTACGACAACATTTTAGGGTGAGCGTACGTGTTAGGGTACGTGTTAGTGTTAGCGTACCGGTTAGGATTAGGGGACGGGTTAGGGTAAGGCTTTGGGTAAGGGTTAGGGTTAGGGTTAGGGTTAGGGATAGGGGACGGGGATGGTTTAGGGTACAGGTTAGGGTATGACAATGGTTTAGGGTTAGCGTACGTGTTAGGGTACGTGTTAGGGTTAGCATACGGGTTAGGATTAGGGGATGGGTTAGTGTAAGGCTTCGAATAAGGGTTAGGTTTAGGGCTAGGGTTAATGTTAGGGTTAGCGGATGGGGACGGTTTAGGGGACAGGTTCCGGTACGACAACGGTTTAGGGTGAGCGTACGTGTTAGCGTACGGGTTAGTGTTAGGTTACGGGTTAGGTTTAGGGGACGGTTTAGGGTAAGGCTTTGGGTAAGTGTTAGGGTTAGGATTAGGGTTAGGGTTAGGGGACGGGGATGGTTTAGGGGACAGGTTAGGGTACGACAAAGGTTTAGGGTGAGCGTACGTGTTAGGGTACCGTTTAGTGTTAGCGTACGGGTTAGGATTAAGGGACGGGTTAGGCTAAGGCTTCAGGTAAGGGTTAGGGTTAGGGTTAGGGTTAGGGTTAGGGGACGGCGACGGTTTAGGGGACAGGTTAGGGTACGACAACTGTTTAGCGTGAGTGTACGTGTTAGGGTATGGGTTAGTGTTAGCGTAAGGGTTAGGATTACGGGACGGGTTAGGGTAAGGCTTCGAGTAAGGGTTAGGTTTAGGGTTAGGGTTAGTGTTAGGGTTAGGGGATGGGGACGGTTTAGGGGACAGGTTAGGGTACGACAAAGGTTTAGGCTGAGCGTACGTGTGAGGGTACGGGTTAGTGTTAGCGTACGGGTTAGGATTAGGGGACGGGTTAGTGTAAGGCTTCGGGTAAGGGTTCGGGTTAGGGTTAGGGTTAGGGTTAGGGTTAGGGGATGGTGACGGTTTAGGGGACAGGTTAGGGTACGATAATGGTTTAGGGTGAGCGTACGTGTTAGGGTACAGGTTAGTGTTAGCGTACGGGTTAGGATTAGGGGACGGGTTAGGGTAAGGCTTCGGGTAAGGGTTAGGGTTAGGGTTAGGGTTAGGGATAGGGGACGGGGATGGTTTAGTGTACAGTTTAGGGTACGACAATGGTTTAGGGTGAGCGTACGTGTTAGGGTATGGGTTAGGGTTAGCATACGGGTTAGGATAAGGGGATGGGTTAGTGTAAGGCTTCGGGTAAGGGTTAGGGTTAGGGTTAGGGTTAATGTTAGGTTTAGCGGATGGGGACGGTTTAGGGGACAGGTTCGGGTACGACAACGGTTTAGGGTGAGCGTACGTGTGAGGGTACAAGTTATTGTTAGCGTACGGGTTAGAATTAGGGGACGGGTGAGTGTAAGGCTTCGGGTAAGATTTAGGGTTTTGGTTAGGGTTAGGGTTAGGTTTAGGGAATGGGGACGGTTTAGGGGACAGGTTAGGGTACGACAACGGTTTAGGGTGAGCGTAAGTGTTAGGGTACGGGTTAGTGTTATCGTATGGGTTAGGATTAGGGGGCGGGTTAGGGTAAGGCTTCGGGTAAGTGTTAGGGTTAGGGTTAGGGTTAGGGTTAGGGGACGGGGACGGGGACGGTTTAGGGGAACAGTTAGGGTACGACAACGGTTTAGGGTGAGCGTACGTGTTAGGGTATGGGTTAGTGTTAGCGTACGGTTTAGAATTAGGGGATGTGTTAGGGTAAGGCTTCGGGTAAGGGTTAGGGTTAGGGTTAGGGTTAGCGTTAGGGGACAGGGACGGTTTATGGAACAGGTTAGGGTACGACAACGGTTTAGAGTGAGCGTACGTGTTAGGGTACGGGTTACTGTTAGCGTACGGGTTAGGATTAGGGGACGGGTTAGGGTAAGGCTTCGGGTAAGGGTTACGGTTAGGTTTAGGGTTAGGGTTAGGGTTAGGGGATGGAGACGGTTTAAGGGAGAAGTTAGGGTACGACAACGGTTTAGGGTGAGCGTAAGTGTTAGGGTACGGGTTCGTGTTAGCGTACGATTTAGGATTAGGGGACGGGTTAGAATAAGGCTTTGGGTAAGGGTTATGGTTAGGGTTAGTGTTAGGGTTAGGGGACGGGGAGGGTTTAGGGGACAGGTTAGGGTACGACAAATGTTTAGGGTGAGCGTACGTGTTAGGGTACGGGTTACTGTTAGCGTGCGGGTTAGGATTAGGGGACGGGTTAGTGTAAGGCTTCGGGTAAGGGTTAGCGTTAGGGTTAGGTTTAGGGTTAGGGTTAGGGGACGGGGACGGTTTAGGGGACAAGTTAGTGTAAGACAACGGTTTAGGGTGAGCGTACGTGTTAGGGTACGGGTTAGTGTTAGCGTACGGGTTAGGATTACGGGACGAGTTAGCGTAAGGCTTCAGATAAGGATTAGGGTCAGGGTTAGGGTTAGGGTTAGTGTTAGGGGACGGGGACGGTTTAGGGGATAGGTTAGGGTACGACAACGGATTAGGGTGAGCGTAGGTGTTAGGCTACGGGTTAGTGTTAGCGTACGGGTTAGGATTAGGGGACGGGTTAGGGTAAGGCTTCGGGTAAGGGTTAGGGTTAGGGTTAGGGTTAGGTTTAGGGGACGGGGACGGTTTAGGGGACAGGTTAGGGTACGACAACGGTTTAGGGTGAGCATACGTGTTAGGGTACTGGTTATGGTTAGCGTATGGGTTAGGATTAGGGGACGGGTTAGAGTAAGGCTTCGGGTAAGGGTTCGGGTTAGGGTTAGGGTTAGGGTTAGGTTTAGGGGACGGTGACGATTTAGGCGACAGGTTAGGGAACGACAACGGTTTAGGGTGAGCGTACGTGTTAGGGTACTCGTTAGTGTTATCGTACGGGTTAGGAATAGGGCACGGGTTAGGGTAAGGCTTCGGGTAAGGATTAGGGTTAGGGTTAGGGGACGGGGACGGTTTAGGGGACAGGTTCGGGTACGACAACGGTTTAGGTTGAGCGTACGTGTTAGGGTACGGGTTAGTGTTAGCGTACGGGTTAGGTTTAGGGGACGGTTTAGGGTAAGGCTTCGGGTAAGGGTTAGGGTTAGGGTTAGGATTAGGGTTAGGGTTAGGGGACGGGGATGGTTTAGGGGACAGGTTAGGGTACGACAAAGGTTTAGGGTGAGCGTACGTGTTAGGGTACAGGTTAGTGTTAGGGTACGGGTTAGGATTAAGGGACGGGTTAGGGTAAGGCTTCAGGTAAGGGGTAGGGTTAGGGTTAGGGTTAGGGGACGGCGACGGTTTAGGGGAACGGTTAGGGTACGACAACGGTTTAGGGTGTGCGTACGTGTTAGGGTATGGGTTAGTGTTAGCGTACGGGTTAGGATTAGGGGATGTGTTAGCGTAAGGCTTCGGGTAAGGGTTAGGGTTAGGGTTAGGGTTAGGGTTAGGGTTAGGGGACAGGGACGGTTTAGGGAACAGGTTAGGGTACGACAACGGTTTAGAATGAGCGTACGTGTTAGGGTACGGGTTACTGTTAGCGTACGGGTTAGGATTAGGGGACGGGTTAGGGTAAGGCTTCGGGTAAGGGTTAGGGTTAGGTTTAGGGTTAGGGTTAGGGTTAGGGGATGGAGACGGTTTAAGGGAGAAGTTAGGGTACGACAACGGTTTAGGGTGAGCGTAAGTGTTAGGGTACGGGTTCGTGTTAGCGTACGATTTAGGATTAGGGGACGGGTTACGGTAAGGTTTTGGGTAAGGGTTATGGTTAGGGTTAGTGTTAGGGTTAGGGGACGGGGAGGGTTTAGGGGACAGGTTAGGGTACGAGAAATGTTTAGGGTGAGCGTACGTGTTAGGGTACAGGTTAGTGTTAGCGTACGGGTTAGGATTAGGGGACGGGTTAGTGTAAGGCTTCGGGTAAGGGTTCGGTTAGGGTTAGGTTTAGGGTTAGGGTTAGGGGACGGTGACGGTTTAGGGGACAGGTTAGGGTACGACAACGGTTTAGGGTGAGCATACGTGTTAGGGTACTGGTTAGTGTTAGCGTACGGGTTAGGAATAGGGGACGGGTTAGTGTAAGGCTTCGGGTAAGTGTTAGGGTTAGGGTTAGGGTTAGGGTTAGAGTTAGGGTTAGGGGACGGTGACGGTTTAGGGGACAGGTTAGGGTACGACAACGGTTTAGGGTGAGCGTACGTGTTAGTGTACGGGTTACTGTTAGCATACGGGTTAGGATTAGGGGACGGGTTAGGATAAGGCTTCGGGTAAGGGTTAGTGTTAGGGTTAGGGTTAGGGTTAGGGGACGGGGAAGGTGTAGGGTACAGGTTAGGGTACGACAACGGTTTAGGGTGAGCGTACGTGTTAGGGTACGGTTTAGTGTTAGCGTACGGGTTAGGATTAGGGGACGTGTTAGGGTAAGGCTTCGGGTAAGGGTTAGGGTTAGGGTTAGGGTTAGGGTTAGTGTTAGGGGACGGGGACGGTTTAGGGGACAGGTTAGAGTACGACAACGGTTTATGGTGAGCGTACGTGTTAGGCTACGGGTTAGTGTTAGCGTACGTGTTAGGATTAGGGGACGGGTTAGGGTAAGGCTTCGGGTAAGGGTTAGGTTTAGGTTTAGGGTTAGGGGACGGGGACGGTTTAGGGGACAGGTTAGCGTACGACAAGGGTTTAGGGTGAACGTACGTGTTAGGGTACGAGTTAGTGTTAGCGTACGTGTTAGTATTACGGGACGAGTTAGCGTAAGGCTTCAGGTAAGGATTAGGATTAGGGTTAGGGTTAGGGGACGGGGACGGTTTAGGGGACAGGTTAGTGTACCACAAATGTTTAGGGTGAGCGTACGTGTTAGGCTACGGGTTAGTGTTAGCGTACGGGTTAGGATTAGGGGACGGGTTAGGGTAAGGCTTCGGGTAAGGTTTAGGGTTAGGGTTAGGGTTAGGGTTAGGGGACGGGGACGGTTTAGGGGACAGGTTAGAGTACGACAACGGTTTAGGGTGAGCGTACGTATTAGGGTACTGGTTATGGTTAGCGTACTGGTTAGGATTAGGGCACGGGTTAGGGTAAGGCTTCGGGTAAGTGTTAGGGTTAGGGTTAGGGTTAGGGTTAGGGGACGGGGACGGTTTAGGGGACAGGTTAGTGTACGATAACGGTTTATGGTGAGCGTACGTGTTAGGGTATGGGTTAGTGTTAGCGTACGGGTTAGGCTTATGGGATGGGTTAGGGTAAGGCTTCAGGTAAGGGTTAGGGTTAGGGTTAGGGTTAGGGTTAGGTGACGGGGACGGTTTAGGGGACAGGTTATGGTACGACAACGTTTTAGGGTGAGCGTACGTGTTAGGGTACGTTTTAGTGTTAGCGTACCGGTTAGGATTAGGGGACGGGTTAGGGTAAGGCTTCGGGTAAGGGTTAGGGTTAGGGTTAGGGTTAGGGACAGGGGCGGGGATGGTTTAGGGTACAGGTTAGTGTACGACAATGGTTGAGGGTGAGCGTACGTGTTAGGGTACGGGTTAGGGTTAGCGTACGGGTTAGGATTAGGGGATGGTTTAGTGTAAGGCTTCGGGTAAGGGTTAGGGTTAGGGTTAGGGTTAGGGTTAGGGGACGGGGACGGTTTAGGGGACAGGTTAGGGTATGACAACGGTTTAGGGTGAGCGTCCGTGTTAGGGTACGGTTTAGTGTTAGCTTACGGGTTAGGATTAGGGGACGGGTTAGGGTAAGGCTTCGGGTAAGGGTTAGGATTAGGGTTAGGGTTAGGGTTAGGGTTAGGGTTAGTGTTAGGGGACGGGGACGGTTTAGGGGACAGGTTAGAGTACGACAACGGTTTATGGTGAGCGTACGTGTTAGGCTACGGGTTAGTGTTAGCGTACGTGTTAGGATTAGGGGACGGGTAAGGGTAAGGCTTCGGGTAAGGGTTAGGTTTAGGTTTAGGGTTAGGGGACCGGGAAGGTTTAGGGGACAGGTTAGCGTACGACAACGGTTTAGGGTGAGCGTACGTGTTAGGGTACGAGTTAGTGTTAGCGTACGTGTTAGTATTACGGGACGAGTTAGCGTAAGGCTTCAGGTAAGGATTAGGGTTAGGGTTAGGGTTAGGGGACGGGGACGGTTTAGGGGACAGGTTAGTGTATGACAACGGTTTAGGGTGAGCGTACGTGTTAGGCTACGGGTTAGTGTTAGCGTACGGGTTAGGATTATGTGACGGGTTAGGGTAAGGCTTCGGGTAAGGGTTAGGGTTAGGGTTAGGGTTAGGGTTAGGGGACGGGGACGGTTTAGGGGACACGTTAGTTTACGATAACGGTTTAGGGTGAGCGTACGTGTTAGGGTATGGGTTAGTGTTAGAGTACGGGTTAGGCTTATGGGACGGGTTAGGGTAAGGCTTCAGGTAAGTGTTAGGGTTAGGGTTAGGGTTAGGTTTAGGTGACGGGGACGGTTTAGGGGACAGGTTATGGTACGACAAAGTTTTAGGGTGAGCGTACGTGTTAGGGTATGGGTTAGTGTTAGCGTACGGGTTAGGCTTATGGGACGGGTTAGGGTAAGGCTTCGGGTAAGGGTTAGGGTTAGGGTTAGTGTTAGGGTTAGGGATAGGGGACGGTGATGGTTTAGGGTACATGTTAGGTTACGACAATGGTTTAGGGTGAGCATACGTGTTAGGGTACGGGTTAGTGTTAGCGTACGGGTTAGGATTAGAGGACGGGTTAGGGTAAGGATTCGGGTAAGGTTCAGGGTTAGGGTTAGGGTTAGGGTTAGGAGACGGGGAAGGTTTAGGGGACAGGTTAGTGTACGACAACGGTTTAGGGTGAGCGTATATATTAGGGTACGGTTTAGTGTTAGTGTACGTGTTAGGATTAGGGGACGGGTTACGGTAAGGCTTCGGGTAAGGGTTAGGGTTAGGGTTAGGGTTAGGGGACGGGGAAGGTTTAGGGGACAGGTTAGGGTATGACAACCGTTTAGGGTGAGCGTACGTGTTAGGCTACGGTTTAGTGTTAGCGTACGGGTTAGGATTAGGGGATGGGTTAGGGTAAGGCTTCGGGTAAGGGTTAGGTTTCGGGTTAGGGTTAGGGGATGGGAACGGTTTAGGGGACAGTTTAGGGTACGACAACGGTTTATGGTGAGCGTACGTGTTAGGCTACGGGTTAGTGTTAGCGTACGTGTTAGGATTAGGGGACGGGTTAGGGTAAGGCTTCGGGTAAGGGTTAGGTTTAGGTTTAGGGTTAGGGGACGGGGACGGTTTAGGGGACAGGTTAGCGTACGACAAGGGTTTAGGGTGAACGTACGTGTTAGGGTACGAGTTAGTGTTAGCGTACGTGTTAGTATTACGGGACGAGTTAGCGTAAGGCTTCAGGTAAGGATTAGGATTAGGGTTAGGGTTAGGGGACGGGGACGGTTTAGGGGACAGGTTAGTGTACCACAAATGTTTAGGGTGAGCGTACGTGTTAGGCTACGGGTTAGTGTTAGCGTACGGGTTAGGATTAGGGGACGGGTTAGGGTAAGGCTTCGGGTAAGGGTTAGGGTTAGGGTTAGGGTTAGGGTTAGGGGACGGGGACGGTTTAGGGGACAGGTTAGAGTACGACAACGGTTTAGGGTGAGCGTACGTATTAGGGTACTGGTTATGGTTAGCGTACTGGTTAGGATTAGGGCACGGGTTAGGGTAAGGCTTCGGGTAAGTGTTAGGGTTAGGGTTAGGGTTAGGGTTAGGGGACGGGGACGGTTTAGGGGACAGGTTAGTGTACGATAACGGTTTATGGTGAGCGTACGTGTTAGGGTATGGGTTAGTGTTAGCGTACGGGTTAGGCTTATGGGATGGGTTAGGGTAAGGCTTCAGGTAAGGGTTAGGGTTAGGGTTAGGGTTAGGGTTAGGTGACGGGGACGGTTTAGGGGACAGGTTATGGTACGACAACGTTTTAGGGTGAGCGTACGTGTTAGGGTACGTTTTAGTGTTAGCGTACCGGTTAGGATTAGGGGACGGGTTAGGGTAAGGCTTCGGGTAAGGGTTAGGGTTAGGGTTAGGGTTAGGGACAGGGGCGGGGATGGTTTAGGGTACAGGTTAGGGTACGACAATGGTTGAGGGTGAGCGTACGTGTTAGGGTACGGGTTAGGGTTAGCGTACGGGTTAGGATTAGGGGATGGTTTAGTGTAAGGCTTCGGGTAAGGGTTAGGGTTAGGGTTAGGGTTAGGGTTAGGGGACGGGGACGGTTTAGGGGACAGGTTAGGGTATGACAACGGTTTAGGGTGAGCGTCCGTGTTAGGGTACGGTTTAGTGTTAGCTTACGGGTTAGGATTAGGGGACGGGTTAGGGTAAGGCTTCGGGTAAGGGTTAGGATTAGGGTTAGGGTTAGGGTTAGGGTTAGGGTTAGTGTTAGGGGACGGGGACGGTTTAGGGGACAGGTTAGAGTACGACAACGGTTTATGGTGAGCGTACGTGTTAGGCTACGGGTTAGTGTTAGCGTACGTGTTAGGATTAGGGGACGGGTAAGGGTAAGGCTTCGGGTAAGGGTTAGGTTTAGGTTTAGGGTTAGGGGACCGGGAAGGTTTAGGGGACAGGTTAGCGTACGACAACGGTTTAGGGTGAGCGTACGTGTTAGGGTACGAGTTAGTGTTAGCGTACGTGTTAGTATTACGGGACGAGTTAGCGTAAGGCTTCAGGTAAGGATTAGGGTTAGGGTTAGGGTTAGGGGACGGGGACGGTTTAGGGGACAGGTTAGTGTATGACAACGGTTTAGGGTGAGCGTACGTGTTAGGCTACGGGTTAGTGTTAGCGTACGGGTTAGGATTATGTGACGGGTTAGGGTAAGGCTTCGGGTAAGGGTTAGGGTTAGGGTTAGGGTTAGGTTTAGGGGACGGGGACGGTTTAGGGGACACGTTAGTTTACGATAACGGTTTAGGGTGAGCGTACGTGTTAGGGTATGGGTTAGTGTTAGAGTACGGGTTAGGCTTATGGGACGGGTTAGGGTAAGGCTTCAGGTAAGTGTTAGGGTTAGGGTTAGGGTTAGGTTTAGGTGACGGGGACGGTTTAGGGGACAGGTTATGGTACGACAAAGTTTTAGGGTGAGCGTACGTGTTAGGGTATGGGTTAGTGTTAGCGTACGGGTTAGGCTTATGGGACGGGTTAGGGTAAGGCTTCGGGTAAGGGTTAGGGTTAGTGTTAGTGTTAGGGTTAGGGATAGGGGACGGTGATGGTTTAGGGTACATGTTAGGTTACGACAATGGTTTAGGGTGAGCATACGTGTTAGGGTACGGGTTAGTGTTAGCGTACGGGTTAGGATTAGAGGACGGGTTAGGGTAAGGATTCGGGTAAGGTTCAGGGTTAGGGTTAGGGTTAGGGTTAGGAGACGGGGAAGGTTTAGGGGACAGGTTAGTGTACGACAACGGTTTAGGGTGAGCGTATATATTAGGGTACGGTTTAGTGTTAGTGTACGTGTTAGGATTAGGGGACGGGTTACGGTAAGGCTTCGGGTAAGGGTTAGGGTTAGGGTTAGGGTTAGGGGACGGGGAAGGTTTAGGGGACAGGTTAGGGTATGACAACCGTTTAGGGTGAGCGTACGTGTTAGGCTACGGTTTAGTGTTAGCGTACGGGTTAGGATTAGGGGATGGGTTAGGGTAAGGCTTCGGGTAAGGGTTAGGTTTCGGGTTAGGGTTAGGGGATGGGAACGGTTTAGGGGACAGTTTAGGGTACGACAACGGTTTAGGGTGAGCGTACGTGTTAGGCTATGGGTTAGTGTTAGCGTACGGGTTAGGATTAGGGCACGGTTTAGGGTAAGGCTTCGGGTAAGGGTTAGGGTTAGGGTTAGGGTTAGGGTTAGGGTTAGGGTTAGGGGACGGGAACGGTTTAGGGGACAGGTTAGGGTACGACAACGGTTTAGGATGAGCGTACGTGTTAGGGTACGGGTTAGAGTTAGCATACGGGTTAGTATTAGGGGACGGGTTAGGGTAAGGCTTCGGGTAAGGGTTAGGGTTAGGGTTAGCGTTAGGGTTATGGAACGGGGACGGTTTAGGGGACAGGTTCGGGTACGAGAATAGTTTAGTGTGAGCGTACGTGTTAGGGTAAGGGTTAGTGTTAGCGTATGGGTTAGGTTTAGGGGACGGTTTAGGGTAAGGCTTCGGGTAAGGTTTAGGTTTAGGGTTAGGATTAGGGTTAGGGTTAGGGGACGGGGATGGTTTAGGGGACAGGTTAGTGTACGACAACGGTTTAGGGTGAGCGTACGTGTTAGGGTACGGGTTAGTGTTAGCGTACGGGTTAGGATTCAGGGACGGTTTAGGGTAAGGCTTCAGGTAAGGGTTAGGGTTAGGGTTAGGGTTAGGGTTAGGGTTAGGGGACGGGGACGGTTTAGGGGACAGGTTAGTGTACGACAACGGTTTAGGATGAGCGTAAGTGTTAGGGTACGGTTTAGTGTTAGCGTTCGGTTTAGGATTAGGGGACGGGTTAGGGTAAGGCTTCGGGTAAGGGTTAGGGTTAGGGTTAGGGTTAGGGGACGGGGACGGTTTAGGGGACAGGTTAGGGTACGACAACGGTTTAGGGTGAGCTTACGTGTTAGGGTACGGGTTAGTGTTAGCCTACGGTTTAGGATTAGGGGACGGGTTAGGGTAAGGCTTCGGGTAAGGGTTAGGGTTAGGGTTAGAGATAGGGTTAGGGGACGGGGACGGGGACGGTTTAGGGGACAGGTTAGTGTACGACAACGGTTTAGGGTGAGCGTACATGTTAGGGTACGGGTTAGAGTTAGCGTACGGGTTCGGATTAGGGGACGGGTTAGGGTAAGGCTTCGGGTAAGGTTTAGGGTTAGGGTTAGGTTTAGGGTTAGGTTTAGGGGACAGGGACGGTTTCGGGGACAGGTTAGGCTACGACAACGGTTTAGGGTGAGCGTACGTGTTAGGGTACGGGTTAGTGTTATCGTACGGGTTAGGATTAGGGGAGGGGTTAGGGTAAGGCTTCGGGAAAGGGTTAGTGTTAGGGTTAGGGTTAGGATTAGGGGACGGGGACGGTTTAGGGGACAGGTTACGGTACGACAACGGTTTAGGGTGAGCGTACGTGTTAGTGTACGGGTTAGTGTTAGCGTACGGCTTAGGATTAGGGGACGGGTTAGGGTAAGGCTTCGGGTAAGGGTTAGGGTTAGGGTTAGGTTTAGGTTTAGGGTTAGGAAACGGGGACGGTTTAGGGGAGAGGTTAGTGTACGACAACGGTTTAGGGTGAGCGTATGTGTTAGGGTATGGGTTAGAGTTAGCATACGGGTTAGGATTAGGGGACGGGTTAGGGTAATGCTTCGGGTAAGGGTTAGGGTTAGGGTTAGGGTTAGGGTTAGGGGACGGTGACGGTTTAGGGGACAGGGTAGGGCACGACAACGGTTTTGGGTGAGCGTACGTGTTAGGGTATGGATTAGTGTTAGCGTTTGGGTAAGGATTAGGGGACGGGTTAGGGTAAGGCTTCGGCTAAGGGTTCGGGTTAGGGTTACGGTTAGGGTTAGGGCTAGGGGATGGTGACGGTTTAGGGGACAGGTTAGGGTATGACAACGGTGTAGGGTGAGCATACGTGTTAGGGTATGGGTTACTGTTAGCGTACGGGTTAGGATTTGGGAACGGGTTAGGATAAGGCTTCGGGTAAGGGTTAGGGTTAGGGGACGGGGACGGTTTAGGGTACAGGTTAGAGTACGACAACGGTTTAGGGTGAGTGTACGTGTTAGGGTACGGGTTAGAGTTAGCATACGGGTTAGGATTAGGGGACGGGTTAGGGTAAGGCTTCGGATAAGGGTTAGGGTTAAGGTTAGGGTTAGGGTTAGGGTTAGGGTTAGGTGACGGGGACGGTTTAGGGGACAGGTTATTGTACGACAAAGGTTTAGTGTGAGCGTACGTGTTAGGGTATGGGTTAGTGTTAGCGTACGGGTTAGGCTTATGGGACGGTTTAGGTTAAGGCTTCGGGTAAGGGTTAGGGTTAGGGTTAGGGTTAGGTTTAGGGTTAGGGGACGGGGACGGTTTAGGGGACAGGTTATGGTACGACAACGTTTTAGGGTGAGCGTACGTGTTAGGGTACGTGTTAGTGTTAGCGTACGGGTTATTATTAGGGGACGGGTTAGGGTAAGGCTTCGGGTAAGGGTTAGGGTTAGGGTTTGGGTTAGGGTTAGGGGACTGGGACGGTTTAGGGGACAGGTTAGGGTACAAAAACGGTTTAGGGTGAGCGTACGTGTTAGGGTAAGGGTTAGGGTTAGCGTACGGGTTAGGATTAGGGGATGGGTTAGTGTAAGGCTTCGGGTAAGGGTTAGGGTTAGGGTTAGGGTTAGGGATAGGGGACGGGGATGGTTTAGGGTACTGGTTAGGGTACGACAATGGTTTAGGGTGAGCGTACGTGTTAGGGTACGGGTTAGGGTTAGCGTATGGGTTAGGATTAGGGGATGGGTTAGAGTAAGGCTTCGGGTAACGGTTAGGGTTAGGGTTAGGGTTAGGGTTAGGGTTAGGGGACGGCGACAGTTTAGGGGACAGGTTAGGGTACGACAACGTTTTAGGGTGAGCGTACGTGTTAGGGTACGGGTTAGTGTTAGCGTACGGGTTAGGATTGGGGACGGGTTAGGGTAAGGCTTCGGGTAAGGGTTCGTGTTAGGGTTAGGTTTAGGTTTAGGTTTAGGGGACGGTGACGGTTTAGGGGACAGGTTAGGGTACGCCAACGGTTTAGTGTGAGCGTACGTGATAGGGTACGGGTTAGTGTTAGCGTACGGGTTAGGATTAGGGGACGGGTTAGGGTAAGGCTTCGGGTAAGTGTTAGGGTTAGGGTTAGGTTTAGGGTTAGGGGACGGGGACGGTTTAGGGGACAGGTTAGGGTACGACAACGGTTTAGGTTGAGCGTACGTGTTAGGGTACGGGTTAGGGTTAGCCTACGGGTTAGGATTACGGGATGGGTTAGTGTAAGGCTTCGGGTAAGGGTTAGGGTTAGGGTTAGGGTTAGGGATAGGGGAAGGGGATGGTTTAGGGTACAAGTTAGGGTACGACAATGGTTTAGAGTGAGCGTACGTGTTAGGGTACGGGTTAGGGTTAGCGTACGGGTTAGGATTAGCGGATGGTTTAGTGTTAGGCTTCGGGTAAGGGTTAGGGTTAGGGTTAGGGATAGGGCACGGGGATGGTTTAGGGTACAGGTTAGGGTACGACAATGGTTTAGAGTGAGCGTACGTGTTAGGGTATGGGTTAGTGTTAGCGTACGGGTTAGGTTTAGGGTACGGGTTAGTGTAAGGCTTCGGGTAAGGGTTAGGGTTAGGGTTAGGTTTAGGTGACGGGGACGTTTTAGGGGACAGGTTAGGGTACGACAATGGTTTAGGGTGAGCGTACGTGTTAGGGTACGGGTTAGTGTTAGCGTACGGGTTAGGATTAGAAGACGGGTTAGGGTAAGGCTTCGGGTAAGGGTTAGGGTTAGGGTTAGGGTTAGGGTTAGGAGACGGGGACAGTTTAGGGGACAGGTTAGTGTACGACAACAGTTTAGGGTGTGCGTATGTGTTAGGGTATGCTTTAGTGTTAGCGTACGGGTTAGGATTAGGGGACGGGTTACGGTAAGGCTTCGGGTAAGGGTTAGGGTTAGAGTTAGGTGTAGGGTTAGGGGACGGGGACGGTTTAGGGGAGGGGTAGGGTACGACAACGGTTTAAGGTGAGCATACGTGTTAGGGTACCGGTTAGTGTTAGCCAACGGGTTAGGATTAGGGGACGGGTTAGGGTAAGGCTTCGGGTAAGGGTTAGGGTTAGGGTTAGGGTTAGGGGACGGGGACAGGGACGGTTTAGGGGACAGGTTAGTGTACGACAACAGTTTAGGGTGTGCGTACGTGTTAGGGTACGGGTTAGTGTTAGCGTACGGGTTAGGATTAGGGGACGGGTTAGGGTAAGGCTTTGGGTAAGGCTTAGGGTTAGGGTTAGGGTTAGGGTTAGGGGACGGGGACGGTTTAGGGGACAGGTTATGGTACGACAACGGTTTAGGGTGACCGTACGTGTTAGGGTACGGGTTAGTGTTATCGTATGGGTTAGGATTAGGGGACGGGTTAGTGTAAGGCTTCGGGTAAGGGTTAGGGTTAGGGTTAGGGGTAGGGGACGGGGATGGTGTAGGGGACAGGTTAGGGTACGACAACGGTTTAGGGTGACCGTATGTGTTAGGGTACGGGTTAGTGGTAGCGTACGGGTTAGGATTAGGGGACGGGTTACGGTAAGGCTTCGGGTAAGGGTTAGGGTTAGGGTTAGGGTTAGGGTTAGGGTTAGGGTTAGGGAACGGGGACGGTTTAGGGGAAAGGTTAGTGTATGACAACGGTTTAGGGTGAGCGTACGTGTTAGGGTACGGGTTAGAGTTAGCATGAGGTTTAGGATTACGGGACGGTTTAGGGTAAGGCTTCGGGTAAGGGTTCGGGTTAGGGTTAGGGCTAGGGTTAGGGTTAGGGTTAGGGGACGGGGACGGTTTCGGGGACAGGTTAGGGTACGACAACGGTTTAAGGTAAGCATACGTTTTAGGGTACGGGTTAGTGTTAGCCAACGTTTTAGGATTAGGGGACGGGTTAGGGTAAGCCTTCGGGTAAGGGTTAGGGTTAGGGTTAGGGTTAGGGGACGGGGACGGGGACGGGGACGGTTTAGGGGACAGGTTAGTGTACGACAACGGTTTAGGGTGAGCATACGTGTTAGGGTACGGGTTAGTGTTAGCGTACGGGTTAGGATTAGGGGACGGGTTAGGGTAAGGCTTTGGGTAAGGTTTAGGGTTAGGGTTAGGGTTAGGGTTAGGGGACGGGGATGGTTTAGGGGACAGGTTAGGGTACGACAACGGTTTAGGGTGAGCGTACGTGTTAGGGTACGGGTTAGTGTTATCGTATGGGTTAGGATTAGGGGACGGGTTAGGGTAAGGCTTCGGGTAAGGGTTAGGGTTAGGGTTAGGGTTAGGGGTAGGGGACGGGGACGGTGTAGGGGACAGATTAGGGTACGACAACGGTTTAGGGTGAGCGTATGTGTTAGGGTACGGGTTAGTGTTAGCGTACGGGTTAGGATTAGGGGACGGGTTAGGGTAGGGCTTCGGGTAAGGGTTAGGGTTAGGGTTAGGGTTAGGGTTAGGGTTAGGGAATGGGGACGGTTTAGGGGAAAGGTTAGTGTACGACAACGGTTTAGGGTGAGCGTACGTGTTAGGGTACGGGTTAGAGTTAGCATGCGGGTTAGGATTAGGGGACGGTTTAGGATAAGGCTTCGGGTAAGGGTTCGGGTTAGGGTTAGGGTTAGGGTTAGGGTTAGGGTTAGTGGACGGAGACGGTTTAGGGGACAGGTTAGTGTACGACAACGGTTTAGGGTGAGCATACGTGTTAGGGTATGGGTTAGTGTTAGCGTACGGGTTAGGATTAGGGGACGGGTTAGGGTAAGGCTTCGGGTAAGGGTTAGGGTTAGGGTTAGGGTTAGGGTTAGGGGACGGGGACGGTTTAGGGGACAGGTTAGGGTACGACAACGGTTTAGGGTGAGCGTACGTGTTAGGGTACGGATTAGTGTTAGCGTACGGGTTAGGATTAGAGGACGTTTTAGGGTAAGGCTTCGGGTAAGTGTTAGGGTTAGGGTTAGGGTTAGGAGACGGGGACTGTTTAAGGGACAGGTTAGTGTACGACAACGGTTTAGGGTGTGCGTATGTGTTAGGGTACGGTTTAGGGTTAGCGTACGGGTTAGGATTAGGGGACGGGTTAGGGTAAGGCTTCGGGTAAGTGTTAGGGTTAGGGTTAGGGTTAGGGTTAGGGGACGGGGACGGTTTAGGGGACAGGTTATGGTACGACAACGGTTTAGGTTGAGCGTACGTGTTAGGGTACGGGTTAGGGTTAGCGTACGGGTTAGGATTACGGGATGGGTTAGTGTAAGGCTTCGGGTAAGGGTTAGGGTTAGGGTTAGGGTTAGGGATAGGAGACGGGGATGGTTTAGGGTACAGGTTAGGGTACGACAATGGTTTAGAGTGAGCGTACGTGTTAGGGTACGGGTTAGGGTTAGCGTACGGGTTAGGATTAGCGGATGGGTTAGTGTTAGGCTTCGGGTAAGGGTTAGGGTTAGGGTTAGGGATAGGGGACGGGGATGGTTTAGGGTACAGGTTAGGGTACGACAATGGTTTAGTGTGAGCGTACGTGTTAGGGTACGGGTTAGTGTTAGCGTACGGGTTTGGTTTAGGGTACGGGTTAGTGTAAGGCTTCGGGTAAGGGTTAGGGTTAGGGTTAGGTTTAGGGGACGTGGACGTTTTAGGGGACAGGTTAGGGTACGACAATGGTTTAGGGTGAGCGTAGGTGTTAGGGTACGGGTTAGTGTTAGCTTACGGGTTAGGATTAGAGGACGGGATAGGGTAAGGCTTCGGGTAAGGTTTAGGGTTAGGGTTAGGGTTAGGGTTAGGAGACGGGGACGGTTTAGTGGACAGGTTAGCGTACGACAACGGTTTAGGGTGTGCGTATGTGTTAGGGTATGCTTTAGTGTTAGCGTACGGGTTAGGATTAGGGGACGGGTTACGGTAAGGCTTCGGGTAAGGGTTAGGGTTAGGGTTAGATTTAGGGTTAGGGGACGGGGACGGTTTAGGGGAGGGGTTAGGGTACGACAACGGTTTAGGTTGAACGTACGTGTTAGGGTACGGTTTAGTGTTAGCGAACGGTTTAGGATTAGGGGACGGGTTAGTGTAAGGCTTCGGGTAAGTGTTAGGTTTAGGGTTAGGGTTAAGGGACGGGGACGGTTTAGGGGACAGGTTAGGGTACGACAACGGTTTAGGGTGAGCGTACGTGTTAGGGTACGGATTTGTGTTAGCGTACGGGTTAGGATTAGGGGACGGGTTAGTGTAAGGCTTCGGGTAAGTGTTAGGTTTAGGGTTAGGGTTAGGGTTAGGGTTAGGGGACGGGGACGGTTTCGGGGACAGGTTAGGGTACGACAACGGTTTAAGGTGAGCATACGTGTTAGGGTACGGGTTACTGTTAGCCAACGGGTTAGGATTAGGGGACGGGTTAGGGTAAGGCTTCGGGTAGGGTTTAGGGTTAGGGTTAGGGTTAGGGTTTGGTTTAGGGGACGGGGACGGTTTAGATGACAGGTTATGGTAAGACAACGTTTTATGATGAGCGTACGTGTTAGGCTATGGGTTAGTGTTAGCGTACGGGTTAGGATTAGGGGATGGGTTAGGGTAAGGCTTCGGAAAAGGGTTAGGGTTAGGGTTAGTGTTAGGGTTAGGGGACGGGGACGGTTTAGGTGACAGGTTAGGGTACGACAACGGTTTAGGGTGAGCGTACGTGTTAGGGTACGGGTTAGTGTTAGCTGACGGGTTAGGATTAGGGAACGGGTTAGGGTAAGGCTTCGGGTAAGGGTTAGGGTTAGGGTTAGGGTTAGGGTTAGGGGACGGGAATGGGGACGGTTTAGAGGACAGGTCAGTGTATGACAACGGTTTAGGGTGAGCGTACGTGTTAGGGTATGGGTTAGTGTTAGCGTACGGGTTAGGATTAGGGGACGGGTTAGGGTAAGGCTTCGGGTAATGGTTAGGGTTAGGGTTAGGGTTAGGATTAGGGGACGGGGACGGTTTAGGGGACAGGTTAGGGTACGAAAACTGTTTAGGGTGAGCGAACGTGTTAGGGTACGGGTTAGTGTTATCGTAAGGGTTAGGATTAGGGGAGGGTTAGGGTAAGGCTTCGGGTAAGGGTTAGGGTTAGGGTTAGGGGACGGGGACGGTTTAGGGGACAGCTTAGATTACGACAACGGTTTAGGGTTAGCGTACGTGTTAGGGTACGTGTTAGTGTTAGCGTACGAGTTAGGATTAGGGGATGGTTTAGGGTAAGGCTTCGGATAAGTGTTAGGGTTAAGGTTAGGGTTAGGGTTAGGGTTAGGGGACGGGGACGGTTTAGGGGACAGGTTAGGGTACGACAATGGTTTAGGGTGAGCGTACGTGTTAGAGTACGTGTTAGAGTTAGCATGAGGGTTAGGATTAGGGGACGGTTTAGGGTAAGGATTCGGGTAAGGGTTCGGGTTAGGGTTAGGGTTAGGGTTAGGGTTAGGGGACGGAGACGGTTTAGGGGACAGGTTAGTGTACGACAAAGGTTTAGGGTGGGCGTACGTGTTAGGGTACGGGTTAGTGTTAGCGTACGGGTTAGGATTAGGGGACGGGTTAGGGTAAGGCTTCGGGTAAGGCTTAGGGTTAGGGTTAGGGTTAGGGTTAGGGGACGGGGAAGGTTTAGGGGACAGGTTAGGGTACGACAACGGCTTAGGGTGAGCGTACGTGTTAGGGTACGGGTTAGTGTTAGCGTACGGGTTAGGATTAGAGGACGTGTTAGGGTAAGGCTTCGGGTAAGTGTTAGGGTTAGGGTTAGGGTTAGGGTTAGGGTTAGGAGACGGGGACGGTTTAGGGGACAGGTTAGTGTATGACAACGGTTTAGGGTGTGCGTATTTGTTAGGGTACGGTTTAGGATTAGCGTACGGGTTAGGATTAGGGGACGGGTTAGGGTAAGGCTTCGGGTAGGGGTTAGGGTTAGGGTTAGGGTTAGGGTTAGGGTTAGGGGACGGGGACGGTTTAGATGACAGGTTATGGTACGACAACGTTTTATGATGAGCGTACGTGTTAGGCTATGGGTTAGTGTTAGCGTACGGGTTAGGATTAGGGGATGGGTTAGGGTAAGGCTTCGGAAAAGGGTTAGGGTTAGGGTTAGGTTTAGGGTTAGGGGATGGGGACGGTTTAGGTGACAGGTTAGGGTACGACAACGGTTTAGGGTGAGCGTACGTGTTAGGGTACGGGTTAGTGTTAGCTGACGTGTTAGGTTTAGGGAACGGGTTAGTGTAAGGCTTCGGGTAAGTGTTAGGGTTAGGGTTAGGGTTAGGGTTAGGGGACGGGGATGGGGACGGTTTAGCGGACAGGTCAGTGTATGACAACTGTTTAGGGTGAGCGTACGTGTTAGGGTATGGGTTAGTGTTAGCGTACGGGTTAGGATTAGGGGACGGGTTAGGGTAAGGCTTCGGGTAAGGGTTAGGGTTAGGGATAGGGTTAGGGTTAGGGGACGGGGACGTTTTAGGGGACAGGTTAGGGTACGACAATGGTTTAGGGTGAGCGTACGTGTTAGGGTACGGGTTAGTGTTAGCTTACGGGTTAGGATTAGAGGACGGGATAGGGTAAGGCTTCGGGTAAAGTTTAGGGTTAGGGTTAGGGTTAGGGTTAGGAGACGGGGACGGTTTAGTGGACAGGTTAGCGTACGACAACGGTTTAGGGTGTGCGTATGTGTTAGGGTATGCTTTAGTGTTAGCGTACGGGTTAGGATTAGGGGACGGGTTACGGTAAGGCTTCGGGTAAGGGTTAGGGTTAGGGTTAGGTTTAGGGTTAGGGGACGGGGACGGTTTAGGGGAGGGGTTAGGGTACGACAACGGTTTAGGTTGAACGTACGTGTTAGGGTACGGTTTAGTGTTAGCGAACGGTTTAGGATTAGGGGACGGGTTAGTGTAAGGCTTCGGGTAAGTGTTAGGTTTAGGGTTAGGGTTAAGGGACGGGGACGGTTTAGGGGACAGGTTAGGGTACGACAACGGTTTAGGGTGAGCGTACGTGTTAGGGTACGGGTTCGTGTTAGCGTACGGGTTAGGATTAGGGGACGGGTTAGTGTAAGGCTTCGGGTAAGTGTTAGGTTTAGGGTTAGGGTTAGGGTTAGGGTTAGGGGACGGGGACGGTTTCGGGGACAGTTTAGGGTACGACAACGGTTTAAGGTGAGCATACGTGTTAGGGTATGGGTTACTGTTAGCCAACGGGTTAGGATTAGGGGACGGGTTAGGGTAAGGCTTCGGGTAGGGTTTAGGGTTAGGGTTAGGGTTAGGGTTTGGGTTAGGGGACGGGGACGGTTTAGATGACAGGTTATGGTAAGACAACGTTTTATGATGAGCGTACGTGTTAGGCTATGGGTTAGTGTTAGCGTACGGGTTAGGATTAGGGGATGGGTTAGGGTAAGGCTTCGGAAAAGGGTTAGGGTTAGGGTTAGTGTTAGGGTTAGGGGACGGGGACGGTTTAGGTGACAGGTTAGGGTACGACAACGGTTTAGGGTGAGCGTACGTGTTAGGGTACGGGTTAGTGTTAGCTGACGGGTTAGGATTAGGGAACGGGTTAGGGTAAGGCTTCGGGTAAGGGTTAGGGTTACGGTTAGGGTTAGGGTTAGGGGACGGGAATGGGGACGGTTTAGAGGACAGGTCAGTGTATGACAACGGTTTAGGGTGAGCGTACGTGTTAGGGTATGGGTTAGTGTTAGCGTACGGGTTAGGATTAGGGGACGGGTTAGGGTAAGGCTTCGGGTAAGGGTTAGGGTTAGGGTTAGGGTTAGGATTAGGGGACGGGGACGGTTTAGGGGACAGGTTAGGGTACGAAAACGGTTTAGGGTGAGCGAACGTGTTAGGGTACGGGTTAGTGTTATCGTAAGGGTTAGGATTAGGGGAGGGTTAGGGTAAGGCTTCGGGTAAGGGTTAGGGTTAGGGTTAGGGGACGGGGACGGTTTAGGGGACAGCTTAGAGTACGACAACGGTTTAGGGTTAGCGTACGTGTTAGGGTACGTGTTAGTGTTAGCGTACGAGTTAGGATTAGGGGACGGTTTAGGGTAAGGCTTCGGATAAGGGTTAGGTTTAAGGTTAGGGTTAGGGTTAGGGTTAGGGAACGGGGACGCTTTAGGGGACAGGTTAGGATACGACAACGGTTTAGGGTGAGCGTACGTGTTAGGGTACGGGTTAGAGTTAGCATACGGGTTAGGATTCGGGGACGGGTTAGGGTAAGGATTCGGGTAAGGGTTCGGGTTAGGGTTAGGGTTAGGGTTAGGGTTAGGGGACGGAGACGGTTTAGGGGACAGGTTAGTGTACGACAAAGGTTTAGGGTGAGCGTACGTGTTAGGGTACGGGTTAGTGTTAGCGTACGGGTTAGGATTAGGGGACGGGTTAGGGTAAGGCTTCGGGTAAGGCTTAGGGTTAGGGTTAGGGTTAGGGTTAGGGGACGGGGAAGGTTTAGGGGACAGGTTAGGGTACGACAACGGTTTAGGGTGAGCGTACGTGTTAGGGTACGGGTTAGTGTTAGCGTACGGGTTAGGATTAGAGGACGTGTTAGGGTAAGGCTTCGGGTAAGTGTTAGGGTTAGGGTTAGGGTTAGGGTTAGGGTTAGGAGACGGGGACGGTTTAGGGGACAGGTTAGTGTATGACAACGGTTTAGGGTGTGCGTATTTGTTAGGGTACGGTTTAGGATTAGCGTACGGGTTAGGATTAGGGGACGGGTTAGGGTAAGGCTTCGGGTAGGGGTTAGGGTTAGGGTTAGGGTTAGGGTTAGGGTTAGGGGACGGGGACGGTTTAGATGACAGGTTATGGTACGACAACGTTTTATGATGAGCGTACGTGTTAGGCTATGGGTTAGTGTTAGCGTACGGGTTAGGATTAGGGGATGGGTTAGTGTAAGGCTTCGGAAAAGGGTTAGGGTTAGGGTTAGGTTTAGGGTTAGGGGATGGGGACGGTTTAGGTGACAGGTTAGGGTACGACAACGGTTTAGGGTGAGCGTACGTGTTAGGGTACGGGTTAGTGTTAGCTGACGTGTTAGGATTAGGGGACGGGTTAGGGTAAGGCTTCGGGTAAGTGTTAGGGTTAGGGTTAGGGTTAGGGTTAGGGGACGGGGATGGGGACGGTTTAGCGGACAGGTCAGTGTATGACAACGGTTTAGGGTGAGCGTACGTGTTAGGGTATGGGTTAGTGTTAGCGTACGGGTTAGGATTAGGGGACGGGTTAGGGTAAGGCTTCGGGTAAGGGTTAGGGTTAGGGATAGGGTTAGGGTTAGGGGACGGGGACGGTTTAGGGGACAGGTTAGGGTACGAAAACGGTTTAGGGTGAGCGTACGTGTTAGGGTACGGGTTAGTGTTATCATAAGGGTTAGGATTAGGGGAGTGTTAGGGTAAGGCTTCGCGTAAGGTTTAGGGTTAGGGTTAGGGGACGGGGACGGTTTAGGGGACAGGTTAGAGTACGACAACGGTTTAGGGTTAGCGTACGTGTTAGGGTACGTGTTAGTGTTAGCGTACGAGTTAGGATTAGGGGACGGTTTAGGGTAAGGCTTCGGATAAGGGTTAGGGTTAAGGTTAGGGTTAGGGTTAGGGTTAGGGAACGGGGACGGTTAGGGGACAGGTTAGGATACGACAACGGTTTAGGGTGAGCGTACGTGTTAGGGTACGGGTTAGAGTTAGCATACGGGTTAGGATTAGGGGGCGGGTTAGGGTAAGGCTTCGGGTAAGTGTTAGGGCTAGGGTTAGGGTTAGGGGACGGGGACGGGGACGGTTTAAGGAACAGGTTAGGGTACGACAACGGTTTATGGTGAGCGTACGTGTTAGGGTACGGGTTAGTGTTAGCGTACGGGTTAGGATTAGGGGACGGGTTAGGGTAAGGCTTCGGGTAAGTGTTAGGGTTAGGGTTATTGTTAGGGTTAGGGGACGGGGACGGTTTAGGGGACAGGTTAGGGTACGACAAAGTTTTAGGGTGAGCGTACGTGTTACGGTACGGGTTAGTGTTAGCGTACGGGTTAGGATTAGGGGACGGTTTAGGGTAAGGCTTCGGGTAAGGGTTCGGGTTAGGGTTAGGGTTAGGGTTAGGGTTAGGGTGAGGGGACGGTGAAGGTTTAGGGGACAGGTTAGTGTACGACAACGGTTTAGGGTGAGCGTACGTGTTAGGGTACGGGTTAGTGTTAGCGTAAGGGTTAGGATTAGGGGACAGTTTAGGGTAAGGCTTCGGGTCAGTGTTAGAGTTAGGTTTAGGTTTAGGGTTAGGGTTAGGAGACGGGGACGGTTTAGGAGACAGGTTAGTGTATGACAACGGTTTAGGGTGTGCGTATGTGTTAGGGTACGGTTTAGGGTTAGCGTACGGGTTAGGATTAGGGAACGGGTTAGGGTAAGGCTTCGGGTAAGGGTTAGGGTTAGGGTTAGGGTTAGGGTTAGGGTTAGGGGACGGGGACGGTTTAGGGGACAGGTTATGGTACGACAATGTTTTATGATGAGCGTACGTGTTAGGCTATGGGTTAGTGTTAGCGTACGTGTTAGGATTAGGGGATGGGTTAGGGTAACACTTCGGGAAAGGGTTAGGGTTAGGGTTAGGGTTAGGGTTAGGGGACGGGGACGGTTTAGGGGACAGGTTAGGGTACGACAACGGTTTAGGGTGAGCGTACGTGTTAGGGTATGGGTTAGTGTTAGCTGACGGGTTAGGATTAGGGGACGGGTTAGGGTAAGGCTTCGGGTAAGGGTTAGCGTTAGGGTTAGGGTTAGGGGACGGGGACGGTTTAGGGGACAGGTTAGGATACGACAACGGTTTAGGGTGAGCGTACGTGTTAGGGTACGGGTTAGAGTTAGCATACGGGTTAGGATTAGGGGACGGGTTAGGGTAAGGCTTCGGATAAGGTTTAGGGTTAAGGTTAGGGTTAGGTTTAGGGTTAAGGAATGGGGACGGTTTAGGGGACAGGTTAGGATATGACAACGGTTTAGGGTGAGCGTACGTGTTAGGGTACGGGTTAGAGTTAGCATACGGGTTAGGATTAGGGGGCGGGTTAGGGTAAGGCTTCGGGTAAGTGTTAGGGCTAGGGTTAGGGTTAGGGGACGGGGACGGGGACGGTTTAAGGAACAGGTTAGGGTACGACAACGGTTTATGGTGAGCGTACGTGTTAGGGTACGGGTTAGTGTTAGCGTACGGGTTAGGATTAGGGGACGGGTTAGGGTAAGGCTTCGGGTAAGTGTTAGGGTTAGGGTTATTGTTAGGGTTAGGGGACGGGGACGGTTTAGGGGACAGGTTAGGGTACGACAAAGTTTTAGGGTGAGCGTACGTGTTACGGTACGGGTTAGTGTTAGCGTACGGGTTAGGATTAGGGGACGGTTTAGGGTAAGGCTTCGGGTAAGGGTTCGGGTTAGGGTTAGGGTTAGGGTTAGGGTTAGGGTGAGGGGACGGTGAAGGTTTAGGGGACAGGTTAGTGTACGACAACGGTTTAGGGTGAGCGTACGTGTTAGGGTACGGGTTAGTGTTAGCGTAAGGGTTAGGATTAGGGGACAGTTTAGGGTAAGGCTTCGGGTCAGTGTTAGAGTTAGGTTTAGGTTTAGGGTTAGGGTTAGGAGACGGGGACGGTTTAGGAGACAGGTTAGTGTATGACAACGGTTTAGGGTGTGCGTATGTGTTAGGGTACGGTTTAGGGTTAGCGTACGGGTTAGGATTAGGGAACGGGTTAGAGTAAGGCTTCGGGTAAGGGTTAGGGTTAGGGTTAGGGTTAGGGTTAGGGTTAGGGGACGGGGACGGTTTAGGGGACAGGTTATGGTACGACAATGTTTTATGATGAGCGTACGTGTTAGGCTATGGGTTAGTGTTAGCGTACGTGTTAGGATTAGGGGATGGGTTAGGGTAACACTTCGGGAAAGGGTTAGGGTTAGGGTTAGGGTTAGGGTTAGGGGACGGGGACGGTTTAGGGGACAGGTTAGGGTACGACAACGGTTTAGGGTGAGCGTACGTGTTAGGGTATGGGTTAGTGTTAGCTGACGGGTTAGGATTAGGGGACGGGTTAGGGTAAGGCTTCGGGTAAGGGTTAGGGTTAGGGTTAGGGTTAGGGGACGGGGACGGTTTAGGGGACAGGTTAGGATACGACAACGGTTTAGGGTGAGCGTACGTGTTAGGGTACGGGTTAGAGTTAGCATACGGGTTAGGATTAGGGGACGGGTTAGGGTAAGGCTTCGGATAAGGTTTAGGGTTAAGGTTAGGGTTAGGTTTAGGGTTAAGGAATGGGGACGGTTTAGGGGACAGGTTAGGATATGACAACGGTTTAGGGTGAGCGTACGTGTTAGGGTACGGGATAGAGTTAGCATACGGGTTAGGATTAGGGGACGGGTTAGGGTAAGGCTTCGGGTAAGTGTTAGGGTTAGGGTTATTGTTAGGGTTAGGGGACGGGGACTGTTTAGGGGACAGGTTAGGGTACGACAACGGTTTAGGGTGAGCGTACGTGTTAGGGTAAGGGTTAGTGTTAGCGTACGGATTAGGATTAGGGGACGGGTTAGGGTAAGGCTTCGTGTAAGGGTTAGGGTTAGGGTTAGGGTTAGGGTTAGGGAACGGGGACGGTTTAGGGGACAGGTTAGGGTTCGACAACGGTTTAGGGTGAGCGTACGTGTTAGGGTACGGGTTAGCGTTAGCATACGGGTTAGGATTAGAGGACGTGTTAGGGTAAGGCTTCGGGTAAGGGTTAGGTTTAGGGTTAGGGTTATGGTTAGGGTTAGGAGACGGGGACGGTTTAGGGGACAGGTTACTGTACAACAACGGTTTAGGGTGTGTGTATGTGTTAGGGTACGGTTTAGTGTTAGCGTACGGGTTAGGATTAGGGGACGGGTTAGAGTAAGGCTTCGGGTAAGGGTTAGGGTTAGGGTTAGATTTAGGGTTAGGGTTAGGGTTAGGGTTAGGGTTATGGTTAGGGTAAGGAGACGGGGACGGTTTAGGGGACAGGTTAGTGTACGACTACGGTTTAGGGTGTGCGTATGTGTAGGGTACGGTTTAGTGTTAGCGTACGGTTTAGGATTAGGGGACGGGTTAGGGTAAGGCTTCGGGTAAGGGATAGGGTTAGGGTTAGGGTTAGGGGACGGGGACCGTTTAGGGGACAGGTTATGGTACGACAACGGTTTATGGTGAGCGTACGTGTTAGGCTACTGTTTAGTGTCAGCATACGGGTTAGGATTAGGGGATGGGTTAGGGTAAGGCTTCGGGTAAGGGTTAGGTTTAGGGTTAGGGTTAGGTTTAGGGGACTGGGACGGTTTAGGGGACAGGTTAGGGTACGACAACGGTTTAGGGTGAGTGTACGTGTTAGGGTACGGGTTAGTGTTAGTGTACGGTTTAGGATTAGGGGACGGGGTAGGGTAAGGCTTCGGGTAAGGGTTAGGGTTACGGTTAGGGTTAGGGTTAGGGGACGGGGACGGGGACGGTTTAGGGGACAGGTCAGTGTATGACAACGGTTTAGGGTGAGCGTACGTGTTAGGGTACGGTTTAGTGTTATCGTAAGGTTTAGGATTAGGGGAAGGGTTATGGTAAGGCTTCGGGTAAGGTTTAGGGTTAGTGTTAGTGTTAGGGTTAGGGTTAGGGGACGGGGACGGTTTAGGGGACAGGTTAGAGTACGACAACGGTTTAGGGTGAGCGTACGTGTTAGGGTACGGATTAGTGTTAGCGTACGGGTTAGGATTAGAGGACGTGTTAGTGTAAGGCTTCGGGTAAGGGTTAGGGTTAGGGTTAGGGTTAGGAGACGGGGACGGTTTAGGGGACAAGTTAGTGTACGACTACGGTTTAGGGTGTGCGTATGTGTTAGGGTACGGTTTAGTGTTAGCGTACGAGTTAGGATTAGAGGACGGGTAAGGGTAAGGCTTCGGGTAAGGGATAGGGTTAGGGTTAGGGTTAGGGTTAGGGTTAGGGGACGGGGACCGTTTAGGGGACAGGTTATGGTACGACAACGGTTTATGGTGAGCGTACGTGTTAGGCTATGGGTTAGTGTTAGCATACGGGTTAGGATTAGGGGATGAGTTAGGGTAAGGCTTCGGGTAAGGGTTAGGGTTAGGGTTAGGGTTATGGTTAAGGGACGGGGACGGTTTAGGGGACAGGTTAGGGTACGACAACGGTTTAGGGTGAGTGTACGTGTTAGGGTACGGGTTAGTGTTAGTGTACGGTTTAGGATTAGGGGACGGTTTAGGGTAAGGCTTCGGGTAAGGGTTAGGGTTAGGGTTAGAGTTAGGGTTAGGGGACGGGGACGGGGACGGTTTAGGGGACAGGTCAGTGTATGACAACGGTTTAGGGTGAGCGTACGTGTTAGGGTACGGTTTAGTGTTATCCTAAGGGTTAGGATTAGGGGACGGTTTAGGGTAAGGCTTCGGGTAAGTATTAGGGTTAGGGTTAGGGTTAGGGTTAGAGTTAGGGGACGGGGACGGTTTAGGGGACAGGTTAGAGTACGACAACGGTTTAGAGTGAGCGTACGTGTTAGGGTACAGTTTAGTGTTAGCGTACTAGTTAGGATTAGGGGACGAGTTAGGGTAAGGCTTCGGAGAAGAGTTAGGGTTAAGGTTAGGGTTAGGGTTAGGGTTAGGGAACGGGGACGGTTTAGGGGTCAGGTTAGGGTATGACAACGGTTTAGGGTGAGCGTACGTGTTAGGGTACGGGTTAGAGTTAGCATACGGGTTAGGATTAGGGGACGGGTTAGGATAAGGCTTCGGGTAAGGGTTAGGGTTATGGTTAGGGTTAGGGTTAGGGGACGGGGACGGTTTAAGGGACAGGTTAGGGTACGACATCGGTTTAGGGTGAGCGTACGGGTTAGGGTATGTGTTAGTGTTAGCGTACGGGTTAGGATTAGGGGACGGGTTAGGGTAAGGCTTCGGGTAAGGGTTAGGGTTAGGGTTAGTGTTAGGGTTAGTGGACGGGGACGGTTTAGGGGACAGGTTAGAGTACGACAAAGGTTTAGGGTGAGCGTACGTGTTAGGGTACGGGTTAGTGTTAGCGTACGGGTTAGGAATAGGGGACGGTTTAGGGTAAGGCTTCGGGTAAGGGTTCGGTTTAGGGTTAGGGTTAGGGTTAGCGATAGGGTGAGGGGACGGTGACGGTTTAGGGGACAGGTTAGGGTACGACAACGGTTTAGGGTGAGCCTACGTGTTAGGGTACGGGTTAGTGTTAGCGTACGGATTAGGATTAGGGGATGGGTTAGGGTAAGGCTTCGGGTCAGGGTTAGGGTTAGGGTTAGGGATAGGGTTAGGGGAAGGGGACGGTTTAGGGGACAGTTTAGGGTAGGACAACGGTTTGCATTGAGCGTACGTGTTAGGGTACGGGTTAGTGTTAGCGTACGGGTTAGTATTAGAGGACGTGTTAGGGTAAGGCTTCGGGTAAGGGTTAGTGTTAGGGTTAGGGTTAGTGTTAGGAGATGGTGACGGTTTAGGGGACAGGTTAGTGTACGACTACGGTTTAGGGTGTGCGTATGTGTTAGGATACGGTTTAGTGTTAGCGTACGGGTTAGGATTAGGGGACGGGTTAGGGTAAGGCTTCAGGTAAGGATTAGTGTCAGGGTTAGGGTTAGGGGATGGGGACGGTTTAGGGGACAGGTTAGGGTACGACAACGGTTTATGGTGAGCGTACGTGTTAGGCTATGGGTTAGTGTTAGCGTACGGTTTAGGACTAGAGTACGGGTTAGGGTAAGGCTTTGGGTAAGGGTTAGAGTTAGGTTTAGGGTTAGGGGACGGGGCCGGTTTAGGGGACAGGTTAGGGTACGACAAAGGTTTAGGGTGAGCGTACGTGTTAGGGTACGGGTTAGTGTTAGCGGACGGGTTAGGATTAGGGGACGGGTTAGGATAAGGCTTCGGGTAAGGGTTAGGGTTAGGGTTAGGGTTAGGGGACGGGGACGGGTATGGGGACACTTTAGGGGACAGGTTAGTGGACGACAACGGTTTAGGGTGAGCGTACGTGTTAGGGTAAGGGTTAGTGTTAGCGTACGGGTTAGGATTAGGGGACGGGTTAGGGTAAGGCTTCGGGTAAGGGTTAGGGCTAGGGTTAGGGTTAGGGTTAGGGGACGGGGACGGTTTAGGGGACAGGTTAGTGTATGACAACGATTTAGGGTGAGCGTATGTGTTAGTGTAAAGGTTAGTGTTATCGTATGGGTTAGGATTAGGGGAAGGGTTAGGGTAAGGCTTCGGGTAAGGGTTAGGGTTCGGGTTAGGGTTAGGGTTAGGGTTAGGGGACGGGGACGGTTTAGGGGACAGGTTAGGGTACGACAACGGTTTAGGGTGAGCGTACGTGTTAGGGTAAGGGTTAGTGTTAGCGTACGGATTAGGATTAGGGGACGGGTTAGGGTAAGGCTTCGTGTAAGGGTTAGGGTTAGGGTTAGGGTTAGGGTTAGGGAACGGGGACGGTTTAGGGGACAGGTTAGGGTACGACAACGGTTTAGGGTGAGCGTACGTGTTAGGGTACGGGTTAGAGTTAGCATACGGCTTAGGAGTAGGGGACGGTTTAGGGTAAGGTTTCGGGTAAGGGTTCGGGTTAGGGTTAGGGTTAGGGTTAGGTTTAGGGGACGGTGACGGTTTAGGGGACAGGTTAGGGTACGACAATGGTTTAGGGTGAGCCTACGTGTTAGGGTACGGGTTAGTGTTAGCGTACGTGTTAGGAATAGGGGCGGGTTAGGGTAAGGCTTCGGGTAACGGTTAGGGTTAGTGTTAGGGTTAGGGGACGGGGACGGGGACGGTTTAGGGGACAGGTTAGGGTACGACAACGGTTTAGGGTGAGCGTACGTGTTAGGTTACGGGTTAATGTTAGTGTACGGGTTAGGATTAGAGGACGTGTTAGGGTAAGGCTTCGGGTAAGGGTTAGGGTTAGGGTTAGCGTTAGGGTTAGGGTTAGGGGACGGGGATGGTTTAGGGGACAGGTTATGGTACGACAACGGTTTATGGTGAGCGTACGTGTTAGGGTACGGGTTAGTGTTAGCGTACGGGTTAGGATTAGGGGACGGGTTAGGGTAAGTCTTCGGGTAAGGGTTAGGGTTAGGGTTAGGTTTAGGGTTAGGGGACGGGGACGGTTTAGGGGACAGGTTAGGGTACGACAACGGTTTAGGGTAAGCGTACGTGTTAGGGTACGGGTTAGTGTTAGCGTACGGGTTAGGATTAGGGGATGGGTTAATGTAAGGCTTCGGGTAAGGGTTAGGGTTAGGGTTAGGGTTAGGGTTAGGGGACGGGGACGGTTTAGGGGACAGGTTAGGGTACGACAACGGTTTAGGGTGAGTGTACGTGTTAGGGTACGGGTTAGGGTTAGTGTACGGTTTAGGATTAGGGGACGGGTTAGGGTAAGGCTTCGGATAAGGGTTAGGGTTAAGGTTAGGGTTAGGGTTAGGGTTAGGGAATGGGGACGGTTTAGGGGACAGGTTAAAGTACGACAAAGGTTTAGGGTGAGCGTACGTGTTAGGGTACGTGTTAGAGTTAGCATACGGGTTAAGATTAGGGGACGGGTTAGGGTAAGGCTTCGGGTAAGGGTTAGGGTTTGGGTTAGGGTTAGGGTTAGGGTTAGGGGACGGGGACGGTTTAGGGGAGAGGTTAGGGTACGACAAACGTTTAGGGTGAGCGTACGTGTTAGGTTACGGGTTAGTGTTAGCGTACGGGTTAGGATTAGAGGACGTGTTAGGGTAAGGCTTCGGGTAAGGGTTAGGGTTAGGGTTAGGGTTAGGGTTAGGGTTAGGGGATGGGGACGGTTTAGGGGACAGGTTATGGTACGACAACGGTTTATGGTGAGCGTACGTGTTAGGGTACGGGTTAGTGTTTGCGTACGGGTTAGGATTAGGGGATGGGTTAGGGTAAGGCTTCGGGTAAGTGTTAGGGTTAGGGTTAGGGGACGGGGACAGTGTAGGGGACAGGTTAGTGTACGACAACGGTTTAGGGTGAGCGTACGTGTTAGGGTACGGGTTAGTGTTAGCGTACGGGTTAGGATTAGGTGACGGGTTAGGGTAAGGCTTCGGGTCAGGGTTAGGGTTAGGGTTAGGGTTAGGGTTAGGGGACGGGGATGGTTTAGGGGACAGGTTATGGTACGACAACGGTTTATGGTGAGCGTACCTGTTAGGGTACGGGTTAGTGTTAGCGTACGGTTTAGGATTAGGGGACGGGTTAGGGTAAGGCTTCGGGTAAGGGTTAGGGTTAGGGTTAGGGTTAGGTTAGGGTTCGGGAACGGGGACGGTTTAGGGGACAGGTTAAGGTACGACAACGGTTTAGGGTGAGCGTACGTGTTAGGGTACGGGTTAGTGTTAGCGTACGGTTTAGGATTAGGGGATGGGTTAGGGTAAGGCTTCGCGTAAGGGTTAGGGTTAGGGTTAGGGGACAGGGACGGTTTAGGGGACAGGTTAGGGTACGACAACGGTTTAGTGTGAGTGTACGTGTTAGGGTATGGGTTATTGTTAGTGTACGGTTTAGGATTAGGGGACGGGTTAGGGTAAGGCTTCGGGTAAGTGTTAGGTTTAGTGTTATGGTTAGGGTTAGGGGACGGGGATGGGGACGGTTTAGGGGACAGGTCAGTGTATGACACCGGTTTAGAGTGAGCGTACGTGTTAGGGTACGGTTTAGTGTTATCGTAAGTGTTAGCATTAGGGGACGTGTTAGGGTAAGGCTTCGGGTAAGGTTTAGGGTTAGGGTTAGGGTTAGGGTTAGGGTTAGGGGACGGGGACGGTTTAGGGGACAGGTAAGAGTACGACAACGGTTTAGGGTGAGCGTACGTGTTAGGGTACGGTTTAGTGTTAGCGTAAGAGTTAGGATTAGGGGACGAGTTAGTGTAAGGCTTCGGATAAGGGTTAGGGTTAAGGTTAGGGTTAGGGTTAGGGTTAGGTTTAGGGGACGGTGACGGTTTAGGGGACAGGTTAGGGTACGACAATGGTTTAGGGTGAGCCTACGTGTTAAGGTACGGGTTAGTGTTAGCGTACGGGTTAGGAATAGGGGCGGGTTAGGGTAAGGCTTGGGGTAAGGTTTAGGGTTAGTGTTAGGGTTAGAGTTAGGGGACGGGGACGGTTTAGGGGACAGGTTAGAGTACGACAACGGTTTAGGGTGAGCGTACGTGTTAGGTTACGAGTTAGTGTTAGCGTACGGGTTAGGATTAGAGGACGTGTTAGGGTAAGGCTTCGGGTAAGGGTTAGGGATAGGGTTAGGGTTAGGGTTAGGGTTAGGGGACGGGGACGGTTTAGGGGACAGATTATGGTACGACAACGGTTTATGGTGAGCGTACGTGTTAGGGTACGGGTTAGTGTTAGCGTACGGGTTAGGATTAGGGGAGGGGTTAGGGTAAGGCTTCGGGAAAGGGTTAGGGCTAGGGTTAGGTTTAGGGTTAGGGGACGGGGACGGTTTAGGGGACAGGTTAGGGTACGACAACGGTTTAGGGTGAGCGTATGTGTTAGGGTACAGGTTAGTGTTATCGTATGGGTTAGGATTAGGGGAAGGGTTAGTGTAAGGCTTCGGGTAAGGGTTAGGGTTTGGGTTAGGGTTAGGGTTAATGTTAGGGGACGGGGACGGTTTAGGGGACAGGTTAGGGTACGACAACGGTTTAGGGTGAGCGTACGTGTTAGGGTACGGGTTAGTGTTAGCGTACGGATTAGGATTAAGGGAAGGGTTAGGGTAAGGCTTCGGGTAAGGGTTAGGGTTAGGGTTAGGGTTAGGGTTAGGGTTAGGGAACGGGGACGGTTTAGGGGACAGGTTAGGGTACGACAACGGTTTAGGGTGAGCGTACGTGTTAGGGTACGGGTTAGAGTTAGCATACGGCTTAGGATTAGGGGACGGTTTAGGGTAAGGCTTTGGGTAAGGGTTCGGGTTAGGGTTAGGGTTAGGGTTAGGTTTAGGGGACGGTGACGGTTTGGGGACAGGTTAGGGTACGACAACGGTTTAGGGTGAGCCTACGTGTTAGGGTACGGGTTAGGAATAGGGGCGGGTTAGGGTAAGGCTTCGGGTAAGGGTTAGGGTTAGTGTTAGGTTTAGGGTTAGGGGACGGGGACGGTTTAGGGGACAGGTTAGGGTACGACAACGGTTTAGGGTGAGCGTACGTGTTAGGGTACGGGTTAGTGTTAGCGTACGGGTTAGGATTAGGGGATGGGTTAGGGTAAGGCTTCAGGTAAGGGTTAGGTTTAGGGTTAGGGTTAGGGTTAGGGGACTGGGACGGTTTAGGGGACAGGTTAGGGTACGACAACGGTTTAGGTTGAGTGTACGTGTTAGGGTATGTGTTAGGGTTAGTGTACGGTATAGGATTAGGGGACGGGTTAGGGTAAGGCTCCGGGTAAGGGTTAGGGTTAGGGTTAGGGTTAGGGTTAGGGGACGGGGACGGGGACGGTTTAGGGGAGGGGTCAGTGTATGACAACGGTTTAGGGTGAGCGTACGTGTTAGGGTACGGTTTAGTGTTATCGTAAGGTTAGGATTAGGGGACGGGTTAGGGTAAGGCTTCAGGTAAGGTTTAGGGTTAGGGTTAGAGTTAGGGTTAGGGTTAGGGGACAGGGACGGTTTAGGGGACAGGTTAGAGTACGACAACGGTTTAGGGTGAGCGTACTTGTTAGGGTACGGGTTAGTGTTAGCGTACGAGTTAGGATTAGGGGACGAGTTAGTGTAAGGCTTCGGATAAGGGTTAGGGTTAAGGTTAGGGTTAGGGTTAGGGTTAGGGAACGGGGACGGTTTAGGGGACAGATTACGGTACGACAACGTTTTAGGGTGAGCGTACGTGTTAGGGTACGGGTTAGAGTTAGCATACGGGTTAGGATTAGGGGACGGGTTAGGGTAAGGCTTCAGATAAGGGTTAAGGTTATGGTTAGGGTTAGGGTTAGGGGACGGGGACGGTTTAAGGGACAGGTTAGGGTACGACAACGGTTTAGGGTGAGTGTACGTGTTAGGGTACGGGTTAGTGTTAATGTACGGGTTAGGATTAGGGGACGGGTTAGGGTAAGGCTTCGGGTAAGGGTTACGGTTAGGGTTAGTGTTAGGGTTAGGGGACGGGGACGGTTTAGGGGACAGGTTAGGGCACGACAAAGATTTAGGGTGAGCGTACGTTTTAGGGTATGGGTTAGTGTTAGCGTACGGGTTAGGATTAGAGGACGTGTTAGGGTAAGGCTTCGGGTAAGGGTTAGGGTTAGGGTTAGGGTTAGGGGACGGGGACGGGTACGGGGATATTTTAGGGGACAGGTTAGTGTACGACAACGGTTTAGGATGAGCGTACGTGTTAGGGTATGGGTTAGTGTTAGCGTACGTGTTAGGATTAGGGGACGGGTTAGGGTAAGGCTTCGGGTAAGGTTTCGGGTTAGGGTTAGGGTTAGGGTTAGGGTTAGGTTTAGGGTACGGTGACGGTTTAGGGGACAGGTTAGGGTACGACAATGGTTTAGGGTGAGGCTACGTGTTAGGGTACGTGTTAGTGTTAGCGTACGGGTTAGGAATAGGGGCGGTTTAGGGTAAGGCTTCTGGTAAGGGTTAGGGTTAGTGTTAGGGTTAGGGTTAGGGGACGGGGACGGTTTAGGGGACAGGTTATGGTACGACAACGGTTTATGGTGAGCGTACGTGTTAGGTTACGGGTTAGTGTTAGCGTACGGGTTAGGATTAGAGGACGTGTTAGGGTAAGGCTTCGGGTAAGGGTTAGGGTTAGGGTTAGGGTTAGGGTTAGGGTTAGGGGATGGGGACGGTTTAGGGGACAGGTTATGGTACGACAACGGTTTATGGTGAGCGTACGTGTTAGGGTACGGGTTAGTGTTTGCGTACGGGTTAGGATTAGGGGATGGGTTAGGGTAAGGCTTCGGGTAAGGGTTAGGGTTAGGGTTAGGGGACGGGGACAGTGTAGGGGACAGGTTAGTGTACGACAACGGTTTAGGGTGAGCGTACGTGTTAGGGTACGGGTTAGTGTTAGCGTACGGGTTAGGATTAGGTGACGGGTTAGGGTAAGGCTTCGGGTCAGGGTTAGGGTTAGGGTTAGGGTTAGGGTTAGGGGACGGGGATGGTTTAGGGGACAGGTTATGGTACGACAACGGTTTATGGTGAGCGTACCTGTTAGGGTACGGGTTAGTGTTAGCGTACGGTTTAGGATTAGGGGACGGGTTAGGGTAAGGCTTCGGGTAAGGGTTAGGGTTAGGGTTAGGTTAGGGTTCGGGAACGGGGACGGTTTAGGGGACAGGTTAAGGTACGACAACGGTTTAGGGTGAGCGTACGTGTTAGGGTACGGGTTAGTGTTAGCGTACGGTTTAGGATTAGGGGATGGGTTAGGGTAAGGCTTCGCGTAAGGGTTAGGGTTAGGGTTAGGGGACAGGGACGGTTTAGGGGACAGGTTAGGGTACGACAACGGTTTAGGGTGAGTGTACGTGTTAGGGTATGGGTTATTGTTAGTGTACGGTTTAGGATTAGGGGACGGGTTAGGGTAAGGCTTCGGGTAAGTGTTAGGTTTAGTGTGAGGGTTAGGGTTAGGGGACGGGGATGGGGACGGTTTAGGGGACAGGTCAGTGTATGACACCGGTTTAGAGTGAGCGTACGTGTTAGGGTACGGTTTAGTGTTATCGTAAGTGTTAGCATTAGGGGACGGGTTAGGGTAAGGCTTCGGGTAAGGTTTAGGGTTAGGGTTAGGGTTAGGGTTAGGGTTAGGGGACGGGGACGGTTTAGGGGACAGGTAAGAGTACGACAACGGTTTAGGGTGAGCGTACGTGTTAGGGTACGGTTTAGTGTTAGCGTAAGAGTTAAGATTAGGGGACGAGTTAGTGTAAGGCTTCGGATAAGGGTTAGGGTTAAGGTTAGGGTTAGGGTTAGGGTTAGGTTTAGGGGACGGTGACGGTTTAGGGGACAGGTTAGGGTACGACAATGGTTTAGGGTGAGCCTACGTGTTAAGGTACGGGTTAGTGTTAGCGTACGGGTTAGGAATAGGGGCGGGTTAGGGTAAGGCTTGGGGTAAGGTTTAGGGTTAGTGTTAGGGTTAGAGTTAGGGGACGGGGACGGTTTAGGGGACAGGTTAGAGTACGACAACGGTTTAGGGTGAGCGTACGTGTTAGGTTACGAGTTAGTGTTAGCGTACGGGTTAGGATTAGAGGACGTGTTAGGGTAAGGCTTCGGGTAAGGGTTAGGGATAGGGTTAGGGTTAGGGTTAGGGTTAGGGGACGGGGACGGTTTAGGGGACAGATTATGGTACGACAACGGTTTATGGTGAGCGTACGTGTTAGGGTACGGGTTAGTGTTAGCGTACGGGTTAGGATTAGGGGACGGGTTAGGGTAAGGCTTCGGATAAGGGTTAGGGTTAAGGTTAGGGTTAGGGTTAGGGTTAGGGAACGGGGACGGTTTAGGGGACAGATTACGGTACGACAACGTTTTAGGGTGAGCGTACGTGTTAGGGTACGGGTTAGAGTTAGCATACGGGTTAGGATTAGGGGACGGGTTAGGCTAAGGCTTCGGATAAGTGTTAGGGCTAGGGTTAGGGTTAGGGTTAGGGGACGGGGACGGTTTAGGGGACAGGTTAGTGTATGACAACGGTTTAGGGTGAGCGTATGTGTTAGGGTACAGGTTAGTGTTATCGTATGGGTTAGGATTAAGGGAAGGGTTAGGGTAAGGCTTCGGGTAAGGGTTAGGGTTTGGGTTAGGGTTAGGGTTAGGTTTAGGGGACGGGGACGGTTTAGGGGACAGGTTAGGGTACGACAACGGTTTAGGGTGAGCGTACGTGTTAGGGTACGGGTTAGTGTAAGCGTACGGATTAGGATTAGGGGAAGGGTTAGGGTAAGGCTTCGGGTAAGGGTTAGGTTTAGGGTTAGGGTTAGGGTTAGGGTTAGGGAACGGGGACGGTTTAGGGGACAGGTTAGGGTACGGCAACGGTTTAGGGTGAGTGTACGTATTAGGGTACGGGTTAGAGTTAGCATACGGCTTAGGATTAGGGGACGGTTTAGGGTAAGGCTTCGGGTAAGGGTTCGGGTTAGGGTTAGGGTTAGGGTTAGGGTTAGGTTTAGGGGACGGTGACGGTTTAGGGGACAGGTTAGCGTACGACACCGGTTTAGGGTGAGCCTACGTGTTATGGTACGGGTTAGTGTTAGCGTACGGGTTAGGAATAGGGGCGGGTTAGGGTAAGGCTTCGGGTAAGGGTTAGGGTTACTGTTAGGGTTAGGGTTAGGGGACGGGGACGGTTTAGGGGACAGGTTAGGGTACGACAACGGTTTAGGGTGAGCGTACGTGTTAGGTTACGGGTTAGTGTTAGCGTACGGGTTAGGATTAGAGGACGTGTTAGGGTAAGGCTTCGGGTAAGGGTTAGGGTTAGGGTTAGGGTTAGGGTTAGGGTTAGGGGATGGGGACGGTTTAGGGGACAGGTTATGGTACGACAACGGTTTATGGTGAGCGTACGTGTTAGGGTACGGGTTAGTGTTTGCGTACGGGTTAGGATTAGGGGATGGGTTAGGGTAAGGCTTCGGGTAAGGGTTAGGGTTAGGGTTAGGGGACGGGGACGTTTTAGGGGCCAGGTTAGGGTACGACAACGGTTTAGGGTGAGCGTACGTGTTAGGGTACGGGTTAGTGTTAGCGTACGGGTTAGGATTAGGAGACGGGTTAGGGTAAGGGTTCGGGTAAGGGTTAGGGCTAGGGTTAGGGTTAGGGTTAGGGGACGGGGACGGTTTAGGGGATAGGTTAGTGTATGTCAACGGTTTAGGGTGAGCGTATGTGTTAGGGTACAGGTTAGTGTTATCGTATGGGTTAGGATTAGGGGAAGTGTTAGGGTAAGGCTTCGGGTAAGGGTTAGGGTTTGGGTTAGGGTTAGGGTTAGGTTTAGAGGACGGGGACGGTTTAGGAGACAGGTTAGGGTACGCCAACGGTTTAGGGTGAGCGTACGTGTTAGGGTACGGGTTAGTGTAAGCGTACGGATTAGGATTAGGGGAAGGGTTAGGGTAAGGCTTCGGGTAAGGGTTAGGTTTAGGGTTAGGGTTAGGGTTAGGGTTAGGGAACGGGGACGGTTTAGGGGACAGGTTAGGGTACGACAACGGTTTAGGGTGAGCGTACGTGTTAGGGTACGGGTTAGAGTTAGCATACGGCTTAGGATTAGGGGACGGTTTAGGGTAAGGCTTCGGGTAAGGGTTCGGGTTAGGGTTAGGGTTAGGGTTAGGGTTAGGTTTAGGGGACGGTGACGGTTTAGGGGACAGGTTAGGGTACGACACCGGTTTAGGGTGAGCCTACATGTTAGGGTACGGGTTAGTGTTAGCGTACGGGTTAGGAATAGGGGCGGGTTAGGGTAAGGCTTCGGGTAAGGGTTAGGGTTAGTGTTAGGGTTAGGGGACGGGGACGGGGACGGTGTAGGGGACAGGTTAGGGTATGACAACGGTTTAGGGTGAGCGTACGTGTTAGGTTACGGGTTAGTGTTAGCGTACGGGTTAGGATTAGGGGATGGGTTAGAGTAAGGCTTCGGGTAAGGGTTAGAGTTACGGTTAGGGTTAGGGTTAGGGGACGGGGATGGTTTAGAGGACAGGTTAGGGTACGACAACGATTTAGGGTGAGTGTACGTGTTAGGGTACGGGTTAGGGTTAGTGTACGGTTTAGGATTAGGGGACGGGTTAGGGTAAGGCTTCGGGTAAGGGTTAGGTTTAGGGTTAGGGCTAGGGTTAGGGGACGGGGACGGGGACGGTTTAGGGGACAGGTCAGTGTATGACAACGGTTTAGGGTGAGCGTACGTGTTAGGGTACGGTTTAGTGTTATCGTAAGGTTAGGATTAGGGGACGGGTTAGGGTATGGCTTCGGGTAAGGTTTAGGGTTAGGGTTAGGGTTAGGGTTAGGGTTAGGTGACGGGGACGGTTTAGGGGACAGGTTAAGGTACGACAACGGTTTAAGGTGAGCGTACGTGTTAGGGTACGGGTTAGAGTTAGCATACGGGTTAGGATTAGGGGGCGGGTTAGGGTAAGGCTTCGGGCAAGGGTTAGGGTTATGGTTACGGTTAGGGTTAGGGGACGGGGACGGTTTCAGGGACAGGTTAGGGTACGACAACGGTTTAGGGTGAGCGTACGTGTTAGGGTACGGTTTAGTGTTAGCGTACGGGTTAGGATTAGGGGACGGGTTAGGGTAAGGCTTCGGGTAAGGGTTAGGGTTAGGGTTAGTGTTAGGGTTAGGGGACGGTTTAGGGGACAGGTTACTGCACGACAAAGGTTTAGGGTGAGCGTAAGTTTTAGGGTATGGGTTAGTGTTAGCGTACGGGTTAGGATTAGAGGACGTGTTAGGGTAAGGCTTCGGGTAAGGTTTAGGGTTAGGTTTAGGGTTAGGGGACGGGGACGGTTTAGGGGACAGGTTAGTGTACGACAACGGTTTAGGGTGAGCGTACGTGTTAGGGTACGGGTTAGTGTTAGCGTACGGGTTAGGATTAGGGGACGGGTTAGGATAAGGCTTCGGGTAAGGGTTAGGGTTAGGGTTAGGGTTAGGGGACGGGGAAGGGTACGGGGACATTTTAGGGGACAGGTTAGTGTACGACAATGGTTTAGGGTGAGCGTACGTGTTAGGGTACGGGTTAGTGTTAGCGTACGGGTTAGGATTAGGGGACGGGTTAGGGTAAGGCTTCGGGTAAGGTTTCGGGTTAGGGTTAGGGTTAGGGTTAGGGTTAGGATTAGGGGACGGTGACGGTTTAGGGGACAGGTTAGGGTACGACAATGGTTTAGGGTGAGCCTACGTGTTAGGGTACGGGTTAGTGTTAGCGTACAGGTTAGGAATAGGGGCGGGTTAGGGTAAGGCTTCGGGTAAGCGTTAGGGTTAGTGTTAGGGTTAGGGTTAGGGGACGGGGACGGTTTAGGGGACAGGTTAGGGTACGACAACGGTTTAGGGTGAGCGTACGTGTTAGGTTACGGGTTAGTGTTAGTGTACGGGTTAGGATTAGAGGACGTGTTAGCGTAAGGCTTCGGGTAAGGGTTAGGGTTAGGGGACGGGGACGGTTTAGGGGACAGGTTATTGTATGACAACGGTTTATGGTGAGCGTACGTGTTAGGCTACGGGTTAGTGTTTGCGTACGGGTTAGGATTAGGGGATGGGTTAGGGTAAGGCTTCGGGTAAGGGTTAGGGTTAGGGTTAGGGGACAGGGACTGTTTAGGGGACAGGTTAGGGTACGACAACGTTTTAGGGTGAGCGTACGTGTTAGGGTACGTGTTAGTGTTAGCGTACGGGTTAGGATTAGGGGATGGGTTAGGGTAAGGCTTCGGGTAAGGGTTAGGTTTAGGGTTACGGTTTGGGTTAGGGGACGGGGACGGTTTAGTGGACAGGTTAGGGTACAACAACAGTTTAGGGTGAGTGTACGTGTTAGGGTACGGGTTAGTGTTAGTGTACGGTTTAGGATTAGGGGACAGGTTAGGGTAAGGCTTCGGGTAAGGGTTAGGGTTAGGGTTAGGGTTAGGGGATGGGGACGGTTTAGGGGACAGGTTAGTGTACAACAACGGTTTAGGGTGAGCGTACGTGTTAGGGTACGGGTTAGTGTTAGCGTACGAGTTAGGATTAGGGGACGAGTTAGGGTAAGGCTTCGGATAAGGGTTAGGGTTAAGGTTAGGGTTAGGGTTAGGGTTAGGGAACGGGGACGGTTTAGGGGAAAGGTTAGTGTACGACAACGGTTTAGGGTGAGCGTACGTGTTAGGGTATGGGTTAGAGTTAGCATACGGGTTAGGATTAGGGGACGGGTTAGGGTAAGGCTTCGGGTAAGGGTTAGGGTTAGGGTTAGGGTTAGGGTTAGGGGACGGGGACGGTTTAAGGGACAGGTTAGTGTACGACAACGGTTTAGGGTGAGCGTACATGTTAGGGTACGGGTTAGTGTTAGCGTACGGGTTAGGATTAGGGGACGGGTTAGGGTAAGGCTTCGGGTAAGGGTTAGGGTTAGGGTTAGTGTTAGGGTTAGGGGACGGGGACGGTTTAGGGGACAGGTTAGGGTACGACAAAAGTTTAGGGTGAGCGTACGTGTTAGGGTATGGGTTAGTATTAGCGTACGGTTTAGGATTAGGGGACGGGTTAGGGTAAGGCTTCGGGTCAGGGTTAGGGTTAGGGTTAGGGATAGGGTTAGGGGACGGGGACGGTTTAGGGGACAGGTTAGGGTACGACAACGGTTTACGTTGAGCGTACGTGTTAGGGTATGGGTTAGTGTTAGCGTACGGGTTAGGATTACAGGACGTGTTAGGGTAAGGCTTCGGGTAAGGGTTAGGGTTAGGGTTAGGGTTAGGGTTAGGGTTAGGAGACGGGGACGTTTTAGGGGACCGGTTAATGTACAACAACGGTTTAGGGTGTGTGTATGTGTTAGGTTACGATTTAGTGTTAGCGTACGGGTTAGGATTAGGGGACGGGTTAGTGTAAGGCTTCAGGTAACGGTTAGTGTTAGGGTTAGGGTTAGGGTTAGGGGATGGGGACGGTTTAGGGGACAGGTTAGGGTACGACAACGGATTATGGTGAGTGTACGTGTTAGGCTATGGGTTAGTGTTAGCGTACGGTTTAGGATTAGGGGACGGTTTAGGGTAAGTCTTCGGGTAAGTGTTAGGGCTAGGGTTAGGGTTAGGGTTAGGGGACAGGCATGGTTTAGGGGACAGGTTAGGGTACGACAACGGTTTAGGGTGAGCCTACGTGTTAGGGTACGGGTTAGTGTTATCGTATGGGTTAGGATTAGGGGATGGGTTACGGTAAGGCTTCGGGTAAGGGTTAGGCTTAGGGTTAGGGTTAGGGTTAGGGTTAGGGTTAGGGGACGGGGATGGTTTAGGGGACAGGTTAGGGTACGACAACGGTTTAGGGTGAGCGTACATGTTAGGGTACGGGTTAGTGTTATCGTATGGGTTAGGATTAGGGGACGGTTTACGGAAAGGCTTCGGGTAAGGGTTAGGGATAGGGTTAGGTTTAGGGTTAGCGTTAGGGGACGGGGACGGTTTAGGGGACAGGTTAGGGTACGACAACGGTTTACGTTGAGCGTACGTGTTAGGGTACGGGTTAGTGTTAGCGTACGGGTTAGGATTAGAGGACGTGTTAGGGTAAGGCTTCGGGTAAGGGTTAGGGTTAGGGTTAGGGTTAGGGTTACGGTTAGGAGACGGGGACGGTTTAGGGGACAGGTCAGTGTATGACAACGGTTTAGGGTGAGCGTACGTGTTAGGGTATGGTTTAGTGTTATCGTAAGGGTTAGCATTAGGGGACGGGTTAGGGTAAGGCTTCGGGTAAGGTTTAGGGTTAGGGTTAGGGTTAGGGTTAGGGTTAGGGGACGGGGACGGTTTAGGGGACAGGTTAGAGTACGACAACGGTTTAGGGTGAGCGTACGTGTTAGGGTACGTGTTAGTGTTAGCGTACGAGTTAGGATTAGGGGACGAGTTAGTGTAAGGCTTTGGATAAGGGTTAGGGTTAAGGTTAGGGTTAGGTTTAGGGTTAGGGTTAGGGTTAGGTTTAGGGGACGGGGATGGTTTAGTGGACAGGTTATGGTACGACAACGGTTTATGGTGAGCGTACGTGTTAGGGTGCGGGTTAGTGTTAGCGTACGGGTTAGGATTAGGGGACGGGTTAGGGTAAGGCTTCGGGTAAGGGTTAGGGTTAGGGTTACGTTTAGGGTTAGGGGACGGGGACGGTTTAGGGGACAGGTTAGGGTACGACAACGGTTTAGGTTGAGTGTACGTGTTAGGGTACGGGTTAGTGTTAGTGTACGGTTTAGGATTAGGGGACGGGTTAGTGTAAGGCTTCGGGTAAGGGTTAGGGTTAGGGTTAGGGTTAGGGTTAGGGGACGGGGACGGGGACGGTTTAGGGAACAGGTCAGTGTATGACAACGGTTTAGGGTGGGCGTACGTGTTAGGGTACGGTTTAGTGTTATCGAAAGGTTTAGGATTAGGGGACGGGTTAGGGTAAGGCTTCGGGTAAGGTTTAGGGTTAGGGTTAGGGTTAGGGTTAGGGTTAGGGGACGGGGACGGTTTAGAGGACAGGTTAGAGTACGACAACGGTTTAGGGTGAGCGTACGTTTTAGGGTACGGGTTAGTGTTAGCGTACGAGTTCGGATTAGGGGACGAGTTAGTGTAAGGCTTCGGATAAGGGTTAGGGTTAAGGTTAGGTTTAGGGTTAGGGTTAGGGATCGGGGACGGTTTAAGGGACAGGTTAAGGTACGACAACGGTTTAGGGTGAGCGTACGTGTTAGGGTATGGGTTAGAGTTAGCATACGGGTGAGGATTAGGGGACGGTTTAGGGTAAGGCTTCGGGTAAGGGTTACGGTTATGGTTAGGGTTAGGGTTAGGGTACGGGGACGGTTTAAGGGACAGGTTAGGGTACGACAACGGTTTAGGGTGAGCGTACGTGTTAGGGTACGGGTTAGTGTTAGCGTACGGGTTAGGATTAGGGGACGGGTTAGGGTAAGGCTGCGGGTAAGGGTTAGGGTTAGGGTTAGTGTTTGGGTTAGGGGACGGGGACGGTTTAGGGGACAGGTTAGGGCACAACAAAGGTTTAGGGTGAGCGTACGCATTAGGGTATGGGTTAGTGTTAGCGTACGGGTTAGGATTAGGGGACGGTTTAGGGTATGGCTTCGGGTAAGGGTTCGGGTTAGGGTTAGTGTTAGGGTTAGGGATAGGGTGAGGGGACGGTGACGGTTTAGGGGACAGGTTAGGGTACGACAACATTTTAGGGTGAGCGTACGTGTTAGGGTATGGGTTAGTGTTAGCGTACGGGTTAGGATTAGGGGACGGGTTAGGGTAAGGCTTCGGGTCAGGATTAGGGTTAGGGTTAGGGATAGGGTTAGGGGACGGGGACAGTTTAGGGTACAGGTTAGGGTACGACAACGGTTTAACTTGAGCGTACGTGTTAGGGTACGGGTTAGTGTTAGCGTACGGGTTAGGATTAGAGGACGTGTTAGCGTAAGGCTTCGGGTAAGGGTTAGGGTTAGGATTAGGGTTAGGGTTAGTGTTAGGAGACGGGGACGGTTTAGGGGACAGGTTAGTGTACAACAACGGTTGAGGGTGTGTGTATGTGTTAGGATACGGTTTAGTGTTAGCGTACGGGTTAGGATTAGGGGACGGGTTAGGGTAAGGCTTCAGGTAAGGGTTAGGGTTAGGGTTAGGTTTAGGGTTTGGGGATGGGGACGGTTTAGGGGACAGGTTAGGGTACGACAACGGTTTATGGTGAGCGTACATGTTAGGCTATGGGTTAGTGTTAGCGTACGGGTTAGGATTAGGGTACGGGTTAGGGTAAGGCTTTGGGTAAGGGTTAGGGTTAGGTTTAGGTTTAGGGGACGGGGACGGTTTAGGGGACAGGTTAGGGTACGACAAAGGTTTAGGGTGAGCCTACGAGTTCGGGTACGGGTTAGTGTTAGCGTACGGGTTAGGAATAGGGGCGGGTTAGGGTAAGGCTTCGGGTAAGGGTTAGGGTTAGTGTTAGGGTTAGGGGACGGGGACGGGGACGGTTTAGGGGACAGGTTAGGGTGCGACAACGGTTTGGGTGAGCGTACGTGTTAGGTTACGGGTTAGTGTTAGCGTACGGGTTAGGATTAGAGGACGTGTTAGGGTACGGCTTCAGGTAAGGGTTAGGGTTAGGGTTAGGGTTAGGGTTAGGGTTAGGGGACGGGGATGGTTTAGGGGACAGGTTATGGTACGACAACGGTTTATGGTGAGCGTACGTGTTAGGGTATGGGTTAGTGTTAGCGTACGGTTTAGGATTAGGGGACGGGTTAGGGAAAGGCTTCGGGTAAGGGTTAGGGTTAGGGTTAGGTTAGGGTTAGGGGACAGGGACGGTTTAGGGGACAGGTTAGGGTACGACAACGGTTTAGGGTGAGCGTACGTGTTAGGGTACAGTTTAGTGTTAGCGTACGGGTTAGGATTAGGGGATGGGTTAGGGTAAGGCTTCGCGTAAGGGTTAGGGTTAGGGTTAGGGTTAGGGTTAGGGGACAGGGACGGTTTAGGGGACAGGTTAGGGTACGACAACGGTTTAGGGTGAGTGTACGTGTTAGGGTATGGTTTAGTGTTAGTGTACGGTTTAGGATTAGGGGACGGGTTAGGGTAAGGCTTCAGGTAAGGGTTAGGGTTAGGGTTAGGGTTAGGGGACGGGGACGGGGACGGTTTAGGGGACAGGTCAGTGTATGACAACGGTTTAGAGTGAGCTTACGTGTTAGGGTACGGTTTAGTGTTATCGTAAGGGTTAGCATTAGGGGACGGGTTAGGGTAAGCCTTCGGGTAAGGTTTAGGGTTAGGGTTAGGGTTAGGGTTAGGGTTAGGGGACGGGGACGGTTTAGGGGACAGGTTAGAGTACGACAATGGTTTAGGGTGAGCCTACGTGTTAAGGTACGGGTTAGTGTTAGCGTACGGGTTAGGAATAGGGGAGGGTTAGGGTAAGGCTTCGGGTAAGGGTTAGGGTTAGTGTTAGGGTTAGGGTTAGGGGACGGGGACGGTTTAGGGGACAGGTTAGGGTACGACAACAGTTTAGGATGAGTGTACGTGTTAGGTTACGGGTTAGTGTTAGCGTACGTGTTAGGATTAGAGGACGTGTTAGGGTAAGGCTTCGGGTAAGGGTTAGGGATAGGGTTAGGGTTAGGGTTAGGGTTAGGGGACGGGGACGGTTTAGGGGACAGATTATGGTACGACAACAGTTTATGGTGAGCGTACGTGTTAGGGTACGGGTTAGTGTTTGCGTACGGGTTAGGATTAGGGGATGGGTTAGGGTAAGGCTTCGGGTAAGGGTTAGGGTTAGGGTTAGGGGACGGGGACGGTTTAGGGGACAGGTTAGAGTACGACAACGGTTTAGGGTGAGCGTACGTGTTAGGGTACGTGTTAGTGTTAGCGTACGAGTTAGGATTAGGGGACGAGTTAGTGTAAGGCTTTGGATAAGGGTTAGGGTTAAGGTTAGGGTTAGGTTTAGGGTTAGGGTTAGGGTTAGGTTTAGGGGACGGGGATGGTTTAGTGGACAGGTTATGGTACGACAACGGTTTATGGTGAGCGTACGTGTTAGGGTGCGGGTTAGTGTTAGCGTACGGGTTAGGATTAGGGGACGGGTTAGGGTAAGGCTTCGGGTAAGGGTTAGGGTTAGGGTTACGTTTAGGGTTAGGGGACGGGGACGGTTTAGGGGACAGGTTAGGGTACGACAACGGTTTAGGTTGAGTGTACGTGTTAGGGTACGGGTTAGTGTTAGTGTACGGTTTAGGATTAGGGGACGGGTTAGTGTAAGGCTTCGGGTAAGGGTTAGGGTTAGGGTTAGGGTTAGGGTTAGGGGACGGGGACGGGGACGGTTTAGGGAACAGGTCAGTGTATGACAATGGTTTAGGGTGGGCGTACGTGTTAGGGTACGGTTTAGTGTTATCGAAAGGTTTAGGATTAGGGGACGGGTTAGGGTAAGGCTTCGGGTAAGGTTTAGGGTTAGGGTTAGGGTTAGGGTTAGGGGACGGGGACGGTTTAGAGGACAGGTTAGAGTACGACAACGGTTTAGGGTGAGCGTACGTTTTAGGGTACGGGTTAGTGTTAGCGTACGAGTTCGGATTAGGGGACGAGTTAGTGTAAGGCTTCGGATAAGGGTTAGGGTTAAGGTTAGGGTTAGGGTTAGGGTTAGGGATCGGGGACGGTTTAAGGGACAGGTTAAGGTACGACAACGGTTTAGGGTGAGCGTACGTGTTAGGGTACGGGTTAGAGTTAGCATACGGGTGAGGATTAGGGGACGGTTTAGGGTAAGGCTTCGGGTAAGTGTTAGGGTTATGGTTAGGGTTAGGGTTAGGGTACGGGGACGGTTTAAGGGACAGGTTAGGGTACGACAACGGTTTAGGGTGAGCGTACGTGTTAGGGTACGGGTTAGTGTTAGCGTACGGGTTAGGATTAGGGGACGGGTTAGGGTAAGGCTGCGGGTAAGGGTTAGGGTTAGGGTTAGTGTTTGGGTTAGGGGACGGGGACGGTTTAGGGGACAGGTTAGGGCACAACAAAGGTTTAGGGTGAGCGTACGCGTTAGGGTATGGGTTAGTGTTAGCGTACGGGTTAGGATTAGGGGACGGTTTAGGGTATGGCTTCGGGTAAGGGTTCGGGTTAGGGTTAGTGTTAGGGTTAGGGATAGGGTGAGGGGACGGTGACGGTTTAGGGGACAGGTTAGGGTACGACAACATTTTAGGGTGAGCGTACGTGTTAGGGTACGGGTTAGTGTTAGCGTACGGGTTAGGATTAGGGGACGGGTTAGGGTAAGGCTTCGGGTCAGGATTAGGGTTAGGGTTAGGGATAGGGTTAGGGGACGGGGACAGTTTAGGGTACAGGTTAGGGTACGACAACGGTTTAACTTGAGCGTACGTGTTAGGGTACGGGTTAGTGTTAGCGTACGGGTTAGGATTAGAGGACGTGTTAGCGTAAGGCTTCGGGTAAGGGTTAGGGTTAGGATTAGGGTTAGGGTTAGTGTTAGGAGACGGGGACGGTTTAGGGGACAGGTTAGTGTACAACAACGGTTGAGGGTGTGTGTATGTGTTAGGATACGGTTTAGTGTTAGCGTACGGGTTAGGATTAGGGGACGGGTTAGGGTAAGGCTTCAGGTAAGGGTTAGGGTTAGGTTTAGGGTTTGGGGATGGGGACGGTTTAGGGGACAGGTTAGGGTACGACAACGGTTTATGGTGAGCGTACATGTTAGGCTATGGGTTAGTGTTAGCGTACGGGTTAGGATTAGGGTACGGGTTAGGGTAAGGCTTTGGGTAAGGGTTAGGGTTAGGTTTAGGGTTAGGGGACGGGCACGGTTTAGGGGACAGGTTAGGGTACGACAAAGGTTTAGGGTGAGCCTACGAGTTCGGGTACGGGTTAGTGTTAGCGTACGGGTTAGGAATAGGGGCGGGTTAGGGTAAGGCTTCGGGTAAGGGTTAGGGTTAGTGTTAGGGTTAGGGGACGGGGACGGGGACGGTTTAGGGGACAGGTTAGGGTGCGACAACGGTTTGGGTGAGCGTACGTGTTAGGTTACGGGTTAGTGTTAGCGTACGGGTTAGGATTAGAGGACGTGTTAGGGTACGGCTTCAGGTAAGGGTTAGGGTTAGGGTTAGGGTTAGGGTTAGGGTTAGGTGACGGGGATGGTTTAGGGGACAGGTTATGGTACGACAACGGTTTATGGTGAGCGTACGTGTTAGGGTATGGGTTAGTGTTAGCGTACGGTTTAGGATTAGGGGACGGGTTAGGGTAAGGCTTCGGGTAAGGGTTAGGGTTAGGGTTAGGTTAGGGTTAGGGGACAGGGACGGTTTAGGGGAAAGGTTAGGGTACGACAACGGTTTAGGGTGAGCGTACGTGTTAGGGTACAGTTTAGTGTTAGCGTACGGGTTAGGATTAGGGGATGGGTTCGGGTAAGGCTTCGCGTAAGGGTTAGGGTTAGGGTTAGGGTTAGGGTTAGGGGACAGGGACGGTTTAGGGGACAGGTTAGGGTACGACAACGGTTTAGGGTGAGTGTACGTGTTAGGGTATGGTTTAGTGTTAGTGTACGGTTTAGGATTAGGGGACGGGTTAGGGTAAGGCTTCAGGTAAGGGTTAGGGTTAGGGTTAGGGTTAGGGTTAGGGGACGGGGACGGGGACGGTTTAGGGGACAGGTCAGTGTATGACAACGGTTTAGAGTGAGCGTACGTGTTAGGGTACGGTTTAGTGTTATCGTAAGGGTTAGCATTAGGGGACGGGTTAGGGTAAGCCTTCGGGTAAGGTTTAGGGTTAGGGTTAGGGTTAGGGTTAGGGTTAGGGGACAGGGACGGTTTAGGGGACAGGTTAGAGTACGACAATGGTTTAGGGTGAGCCTACGTGTTAAGGTACGGGTTAGTGTTAGCGTACGGGTTAGGAATAGGGGAGGGTTAGGGTAAGGCTTCGGGTAAGGGTTAGGGTTAGTGTTAGGGTTAGGGTTAGGGGACGGGGACGGTTTAGGGGACAGGTTAGGGTACGACAACAGTTTAGGATGAGTGTACGTGTTAGGTTACGGGTTAGTGTTAGCGTACGTGTTAGGATTAGAGGACGTGTTAGGGTAAGGCTTCGGGTAAGGGTTAGGGATAGGGTTAGGGTTAGGGTTAGGGTTAGGGGACGGGGACGGTTTAGGGGACAGATTATGGTACGACAACAGTTTATGGTGAGCGTACGTGTTAGGGTACGGGTTAGTGTTTGCGTACGGGTTAGGATTAGGGGATGGGTTAGGGTAAGGCTTCGGGTAAGGGTTAGGGTTAGGGTTAGGGGACGGGGACGGTTTAGGGGACAGGTTAAGGTACGACAACGGTTTAGGGTGAGCGTACGTGTTAGGGTACGGGTTAGAGTTAGCATACGGGTTAGGATTAGGGGACGGGTTAGGGTAAGGCTTCGGGTAAGGGTTAGGGTTATGGTTAGGGTTAGGGTTAGGGGACGGGGACGGTTTAAGGGACAGGTTAGGGTACGACAACGGTTTAGGGTGAGTGTACGTGTTAGGGTACGTGTTAGTGTTAACGTACGGGTTAGGATTAGGGGACGGGTTAGGGTAAGGCTTCGGGTAAGGGTTAGGTTTAGGGTGAGTGTTAGGGTTAGGGGACGGGGACGGTTTAGGGGACAGGTTAGGGCACGACAAAGGTTTAGGGTGAGCGTACGTTTTAGGGTATGGGTTAGTGTTAGCGTACGGGTTAGGATTAGAGGACGTGTTAGGGTAAGGCTTCGGGTAAGGGTTAGGGTTAGGTTTAGGGTTAGGGGACGGGGATGGTTTAGGGGACAGGTTAGGGTACGACAAAGGTTTAGAGTGAGCGTACGTGTTAGGGTACGGGTTAGTGTTAGCGTACGGGTTAGGATTAGGGGACGGGTTAGGATAAGGCTTCGGGTAAGGGTTAGGGTTAGGGTTAGGGTTAGGGGACGGGGACGGGTACGGGGACATTTTAGGGGACAGGTTAGTGTACGACAACGGTTTAGGGTGAGCGTACGTGTTAGGGTACGGGTTAGTGTTAGCGTACGGGTTAGGATTAGGGGACGGGTTAGGGTAAGGCTTCGGGTAAGGTTTCGGGTTAGGGTTAGGGTTAGGGCTAGGGTTAGGTTTAGGGGACGGTGACGGTTTAGGGGACAGGTTATTGTACGACAACGGTTTATGGTGAGCGTACGTGTTAGGGTACGGGTTAGTGTGTGCGTACGGGTTAGGATTAGGGGATGGGTTAGGGTAAGGCTTCGGGTAAGGGTTAGGGTTAGGGTTAGGGGACGGGGACGGTTTAGGGGACATGTTAGTGTACGACAACGGTTTAGGGTGAGCGTACGTGTTAGGGTACGGGTTAGTGTTAGCGTACGGGTTAGGATTAGGGGATGGGTTAGGGTAAGGCTTCGGGTATGTGTTAGGTTTAGGGTTAGGGTTAGTGTTAGGGGACGGGGAAGGTTTAGGGGACAGGTTAGGGTACGACAATGGTTTAGGGTGAGTGTACGTGTTAGGGTATGGGTTAGTGTTAGTGTACGGTTTAGGATTAGGGGACAGGTTAGGGTAAGGCTTCGGGTAAGGGTTAGGGTTAGGGTTAGGGTTAGGGTTAGGGGACGGGGACGGGGACGGTTTAGGGAACAGGTCAGTGTATGACAACGGTTTAGGGTGAGCGTACGTGTTAGGGTACGGTTTAGTGTTATCGTAAGGGTTTGGATTAGGGGACGGTTTAGGGTAAGGCTTCGGGTAAGGTTTAGTGTTAGGGTTAGAGTTAGGGTTAGGGTTAGGGGACGGGGACGGTTTAGGGGACAGGTTAGAGTATGACAACGGTTTAGGGTGAGCGTACGTGTTAGGGTACGGGTTAGTGTTAGCGTACGAGTTAGGATTAGGGGACGAGTTAGTGTAAGGCTTTGGATAAGGGTTAGGGTTAAGGTTAGGGTTAGGTTTAGGGTTAGGGTTAGAGTTAGGTTCAGGGGACGGGGATGGTTTAGTGGACAGGTTATGGTACGACAACGGTTTATGGTGAGCGTACGTGTTAGGGTGCGGGTTAGTGTTAGCGTACGGGTTAGGATTAGGGGACGGGTTAGGGTAAGGCTTCGGGTAAGGGTTAGGGTTAGGGTTACGTTTAGGGTTAGGGGACGGGGACGGTTTAGGGGACAGGTTAGGGTACGACAACGGTTTAGGTTGAAGGTACGTGTTAGGGTACGGGTTAGTGTTAGTGTACGGTTTAGGATTAGGGGACGGGTTAGTGTAAGGCTTCGGGTAAGGGTTAGGGTTAGGGTTAGGGTTAGGGTTAGGGTTAGGGGACGGGGACGGGGACGGTTTAGGGAACAGGTCAGTGTATGACAACGGTTTAGGGTGGGCGTACGTGTTAGGGTACGGTTTAGTGTTATCGAAAGGTTTAGGATTAGGGGACGGGTTAGGGTAAGGCTTCGGGTAAGGTTTAGGGTTAGGGTTAGGGTTAGGGTTAGGGTTAGGGGACGGGGACGGTTTAGAGGACAGGTTAGAGTACGACAACGGTTTAGGGTGAGTGTACGTGTTAGGGTACGGGTTAGTGTTAGTGTACGGTTTAGGATTAGGGGACGGGTTAGTGTAAGGCTTCGGGTAAGGGTTAGGGTTAGGGTTAGGGTTAGTGTTAGGAGACGGGGACGGTTTAGGGGACAGGTTAGTGTACAACAACGGTTGAGGGTGTGTGTATGTGTTAGGATACGGTTTAGTGTTAGCGTACGGGTTAGGATTAGGGGACGGGTTAGGGTAAGGCTTCAGGTAAGGGTTAGGGTTAGGGTTAGGTTTAGGGTTTGGGGATGGGGACGGTTTAGGGGACAGGTTAGGGTACGACAACGGTTTATGGTGAGCGTACATGTTAGGCTATGGGTTAGTGTTAGCGTACGGGTTAGGATTAGGGTACGGGTTAGGGTAAGGCTTTGGGTAAGGGTTAGGGTTAGGTTTAGGGTTAGGGGACGGGGACGGTTTAGGGGACAGGTTAGAGTACGACAATGGTTTAGGGTGAGCCTACGTGTTAAGGTACGGGTTAGTGTTAGCGTACGGGTTAGGAATAGGGGAGGGTTAGGGTAAGGCTTCGGGTAAGGGTTAGGGTTAGTGTTAGGGTTAGGGTTAGGGGACGGGGACGGTTTAGGGGACAGGTTAGGGTACGACAACAGTTTAGGATGAGCGTACGTGTTAGGTTACGGGTTAGTGTTAGCGTACGGGTTAGGATTAGAGGACGTGTTAGGGTAAGGCTTCGGGTAAGGGTTAGGGTTAGGTTTAGGGTTAGGGGACGGGGATGGTTTAGGGGACAGGTTAGGGTACGACAAAGGTTTAGAGTGAGCGTACGTGTTAGGGTACGGGTTAGTGTTAGCGTACGGGTTAGGATTAGGGGACGGGTTAGGATAAGGCTTCGGGTAAGGGTTAGGGTTAGGGTTAGGGGACGGGGACGGGTACGGGGACATTTTAGGGGACAGGTTAGTGTACGACAACGGTTTAGGGTGAGCGTACGTGTTAGGGTACGGGTTAGTGTTAGCGTACGGGTTAGGATTAGGGGACGGGTTAGGGTAAGGCTTCGGGTAAGGTTTCGGGTTAGGGTTAGGGTTAGGGCTAGGGTTAGGTTTAGGGGACGGTGACGGTTTAGGGGACAGGTTATTGTACGACAACGGTTTATGGTGAGCGTACGTGTTAGGGTACGGGTTAGTGTGTGCGTACGGGTTAGGATTAGGGGATGGGTTAGGGTAAGGCTTCGGGTAAGGGTTAGGGTTAGGGTTAGGGGACGGGGACGGTTTAGGGGACATGTTAGTGTACGACAACGGTTTAGGGTGAGCGTACGTGTTAGGGTACGGGTTAGTGTTAGCGTACGGGTTAGGATTAGGGGATGGGTTAGGGTAAGGCTTCGGGTAAGTGTTAGGTTTAGGGTTAGGGTTAGGGTTAGGGGACGGGGAAGGTTTAGGGGACAGGTTAGGGTACGACAATGGTTTAGGGTGAGTGTACGTGTTAGGGTATGGGTTAGTGTTAGTGTACGGTTTAGGATTAGGGGACAGGTTAGGGTAAGGCTTCGGGTAAGGGTTAGGGTTAGGGTTAGGGTTAGGGTTAGGGGACGGGGACGGGGACGGTTTAGGGAACAGGTCAGTGTATGACAACGGTTTAGGGTGAGCGTACGTGTTAGGGTACGGTTTAGTGTTATCGTAAGGGTTTGGATTAGGGGACGGTTTAGGGTAAGGCTTCGGGTAAGGTTTAGTGTTAGGGTTAGAGTTAGGGTTAGGGTTAGGGGACGGGGACGGTTTAGGGGACAGGTTAGAGTACAACAACGGTTTAGGGTGAGCGTACGTCTTAGGGTACGGGTTAGTGTTAGCGTACGAGTTAGGATTAGGGGACGAGTTAGGGTAAGGCTTCGGATAAGGGTTAGGGTTAAGGTTAGGGTTAGGGTTAGGGAACGGGGATGGTTTAGGGGACAGGTAAGTGTACGACAACGGTTTAGGGTGAGCGTACATGTTAGGGTATGGGTTAGAGTTAGCATACGGGTTAGGATTAGGGGACGGGTTAGGGTAAGGCTTCGGGTAAGGGTTAGGGTTAGGGTTAGGGGACGGGGACGGTTTAAGGGACAGGTTAGGGTATGACAACGGTTTAGGGTGAGCGTACGTGTTAGGGTACGGGTTAGTGTTAGCGTACGTGTTAGGATTAGGGGGCGGGTTAGGGTAAGGCTGCGGGAAATGTTTAGGGTTAGGGTTAGTGTTAGGGTTAGGGTTAGGGGATGGGGACAGTTTAGGGGACAGGTAAGTGTATGACAACGGTTTAGGGTGAGCGTACGTGTTAGGGTATAGGTTAGTGTTATCGTATGTGTTAGGATTAGGGGACGGGTTAGAGTATGGCTTCGGGTAAGGGTTAGGGTTAGGGTTAAGGTTAGGGTTAGTGTTAGGGGACGGGGACGGTTTAGGGGACAGGTTAGGGTACGACAACGGTTTAGGGTGAGCGTACGTGTTAGGGTACGGGTTAGTGTTATCGTACGGGTTAGGATTAGGGGTCGGGTTAGGGTAAGGCTTCGGGTAAGGGTTAGGGTTAGGGTTAGGGTTAGGGAACGGGGACGGTTTAGGGGACAGGTTAGGGTACGAGAACAGTTTAGGGTGAGCGTACGTGTTAGGGTACGGGATAGAGTTAGCGTACGGGTTAGGATTAGGGGACGGTTTAGGGTAAGGCTTCGGGTTAGGGTTAGGGTTAGGGTTAGGGATAGGGTGAGGTGACGGTGACGGTTTAGGGGACAGGTTAGGGTACGACAACGGTTTAGGGTGTGCGTACGTGTTAGGGTACGGGTTAGTGTTAGCGTACGGGTTAGGATTAGGGGACGGGTTAGGGTAAGGCTTCGGGTCAGGGTTAGGGTTAGGGTTAGGGATAGGGTTAGGGGACGGGGACGGTTTAGGGGACAGGTTAGGGTACGACAACGGTTTACGTTGAGCGTACGTGTTAGGGTACGGGTTAGTGTTAGCGTACGGGTTAGGATTAGAGGACGTGTTAGGGTAAGGCTTCGGGTAAGGGTTAGGGTTAGGGTTAGGGTTAGGGTTAGGGTTAGGAGACGGGGACGGTTTAGGGGACAGGTCAGTGTATGACAACGGTTTAGGGTGAGCGTACGTGTTAGGGTATGGTTTAGTGTTATCGTAAGGGTTAGCATTAGGGGACGGGTTAGGGTAAGGCTTCGGGTAAGGTTTAGGGTTAGTGTTAGGGTTAGGGTTAGGGTTAGGGGACGGGGACGGTTTAGGGGACAGGTTAGAGTACGACAACGGTTTAGGGTGAGCGTACGTGTTAGGGTACGTTTTAGTGTTAGCGTACGAGTTAGGATTAGGGGACGAGTTAGTGTAAGGCTTTGGATAAGGGTTAGGGTTAAGGTTAGGGTTAGGTTTAGGGTTAGTGTTAGGGTTAGGTTTAGGGGACGGGGATGGTTTAGGGGACAGGTTATGGTACGACAACGGTTTATGGTGAGCGTACGTGTTAGGGTACAGGTTAGTGTTAGCGTACGGGTTAGGATTAGGGGACGGGTTAGGGTAAGGCTTCGGGTAAGGGTTAGGGTTAGGGTTACGTTTAGGGTTAGGGGACGGGGACGGTTTAGGGGACAGGTTAGGGTACGACAACGGTTTAGGTTGAGTGTACGTGTTAGGGTACGGGTTAGTGTTAGTGTACGGTTTAGGATTAGGGGACGGGTTAGTGTAAGGCTTCGGGTAAGGGTTAGGGTTAGGGTTAGGGTTAGGGTTAGGGGACGGGGACGGTTTAGGGGACAGGTCAGTGTATGACAACGGTTTAGGGTGGGCGTACGTGTTAGGGTACGGTTTTGTGTTATCGTAAGGTTTAGGATTAGGGTACGGGTTAGGGTAAGGCTTTGGGTAAGGGTTAGGGTTAGGTTTAGGGTTATGGGACGGGGACGGTTTAGGGGAAAGGTTAGGGTACGAGAAAGGTTTAGGGTGAGCGTGCATGTTAGGGTACGGGTTAGTGTTAGCGTACGGGTTAGGATTAGGGGACGGGTTAGGGTAAGGCTTCGGGTAAGGGTTAGGGTTAGGGTTAGGGTTAGGGGACGGGGACAGGTACGGGGACAGTTTAGGGGACAGGTTAGTGTATGACAACGGTTTAGGGTGAGCGTACGTGTTAGGGTACAGGTTAGTGTTAGCGTACGGGTTAGGATTAGAGGACGTGTTAGGGTAAGGCTTCGGGTAAGGGTTAGGGTTAGGGTTAGGGTTAGGGTTAGGGTTAGGGTACGGGGACGGTTTAGGGGACAGGTTAGTGTATGAAAACGGTTTAGGGTGAGCGTACGTGTTAGGGTACAGGTTAGTGTTATCCTATGGGTTAGGATTAGGGGACGGGTTAGGGTAAGGCTTCGGGTAAGGGTTAGGGTTAGGGTTAGGGTTAGGGGATGGGGACGGTTTAGGGGACAGGTTAGGGTACAACAACGGTTTAGGGTGAGCGTACGTGTTAGGGTACGGGTTAGTGTTAGCGTACGGGTTAGGATTAGGGGAAGGGTTAGGGTAAGGCTTCGAGTAAGGGTTAGGGTTAGGGTTAGGGTTAGGGTTAGGGTTAGGGAACGGGGACGGTTTAGGGGACAGGTTAGTGTACAACAACGGTTTAGGGTTAGCGTACGTGTTAGGGTACGGGTTAGAGTTAGCATACGGGTTAGGATTAGGGGACAGTTTAGGGTAAGGCTTCGGGTAAGGGTTCGGGTTAGGGTTAGGGTTAGGGTTAGGGTTAGGGTTAGGGTTAGGGGATGGGGACGGTTTAGGGGACAGGTTAGGGTACGACAACGCTTTAGGGTGAGCCTACGTGTTAGGGTACGGGTTAGTGTTAGCGTACGGGTTAGGAATAGGGGCGGGTTAGGGTAAGGCTTCGGGTAAGGGTTAGGGTTAGTGTTAGGGTTAGGGTTTGGGGACGGGGACGGTTTAGGGGACAGGATAGGGTACGACAACGGTTTAGGGTGAGCGTACGTGTTAGGTTACGGGTTAGTGTTAGCGTACGGGTTAGGATTACAGGACGTGTTAGGGTAAGGCTTCGGGTAAGGGTTAGGGTTAGGGTTAGGGTTAGGGTTAGGGTTAGGGGACGGGGACGGTTTAGGTGACAGGTTATGGTACGACAACGGTTTATGGTGAGCGTACGTGTTAGGCTACGGTTTAGTGTTTGCGTACGGGTTAGGATTAGGGGATGGGTTAGGGTAAGGCTTCGGGTAAGGGTTAGGATTAGGGTTAGGGTTAGGGGACGGGGACGGTTTAGGGGACAGGTTAGGGTACGACAACGGTTTAGGGTGAGCGTACGTGTTAGGGTACGGGTTAGTGTTAGCGTACGGGTTAGGATTAGGGGATGGGTTAGGGTAAGGCTTCGGGTAAGGGTTAGGGTTAGGGTTAGGGTTAGGGTTAGGGGACGGGGACCGTTTAGGGGACAGGTTAGGGTACGACAACGGTTTAGGGTGAGTGTACATGTTAGGGTACGGGTTAGTGTTAGTGTACGCTTTAGGATTAGGGGACAGGTTAGGGTAAGGCTTCGGGTAAGGGTTAGGGTTATGGTTAGGGTTAGGGTTAGGGGACGGGGACAGGGACGGTTTAGGGGACACGTCAGTGTATGACAACGGTTTAGGGTGAGCGTACGTGTTAAGGTACGGTTTAGTGTTATCGTAAGGGTTAGGATTAGGGGACGGGTTAGGGTAAGGCTTCGGGTAAGGTTTAGGGTTAGGGTTAGGGTTAGGGTTAGGGTTAGGGGACAGGGACGGTTTAGGGGACAGGTTATGGTACGACAATGGTTTAGGGTGAGCGTATGTGTTAGGGTATGGGTTAGAGTTAGCATACGGGTTAGGATTAGGGGACGGTTTAGGGTAAGGCTTCGGGTAAGGGTTAGGGTTAGGGTTAGGGTTAGGGTTAGGGGACGGGGACGGTTTAAGGAACAGGTTAGGGTACGACAATGGTTTAGGGTGAACGTACGTGTTAGGGTACGGTTTAGTGTTAGCGTACGGGTTAGGATTAGGGGACGGGTTAGGGTAAGGCTTCGGGTAAGTGTTAGGGTTAGGGTTAGTGTTAGGGTTAGGGGACGGGGATGGTTTAGGGGACAGGTTAGGGTACGACAAAGGTTTAGGGTGAGCGTACGTGTTAGGGTATGGGTTAGTGTTAGCGTACGGGTTAGGATTAGGGGACAGGTTGGTGTAAGGCTTCGGGTCAGGGTTAGGGTTAGGTTTAGGGATAGGGTTAGGGGACAGGGACGGTTTAGGGGACAGGTTAGGGTATGACAACGGTTTACGTTGAGCGTACGTGTTAGGGTACGGGTTAGTGTTAGCGTACGGGTTAGGATTAGAGGACGTGTTAGGCTAAGGCTTCGGGTAAGGTTTAGGGTTAGGGTTAGGGTTAGGGTTAGGGTTAGGAGACGGGGACGGTTTAGGGGACAGGTTAGTGTACAACAACGGTTTAGGGTGTGTGTATGTGTTAGGATACGGTTTAGTGTTAGCGTACGGGTTAGGATTAGGGGACGTGTAAGGGTAAGGCTTCAGGTAAGGGTTAGGTTTAGGGTTAGGGTTAGGGTTAGGGGATGGGGACGGTTTAGGGGACAGGTTAGGGTACGACAACGGTTTAGGGTGAGCGTACGTGTTAGGCTATGGGTTAGTGTTAGCGTACGGTTTAGGATTAGGGTACGGGTTATGGTAAGGCTTTGGGTAAGGGTTAGGGTTAGGTTTAGGGTTAGGGGACGGGGACGGTTTAGGGGACAGGTTAGGGTACGACAAAGGTTTAGGGAGAGCATACGTGTTAGGGTACGGTTTAGTGTTAGCGTACGGGTTATTATTAGGGGACGGGTTAGGGTAAGGCTTCGGGTAAGAGTTAGGGTTAGTGTTAGAGGTAGGGGACGGGGACGGTGACGGGGAAAGTTTAGGGGACAGGTTAGTGTACGACAACGGTTTAGGGTGAGCGTACGTGTTAGGGTATGGGTTAGTGTTAGCGTACGGGTTAGGATTAGGGGACGGGTTAGGGTAAGTCTTCGGGTAAGGGTTAGGGCTAGGGTTAGGGTTAGGGTTAGGGGACGGGGACGGTTTAGGGGACAGGTTAGGGTACGACAACTGTTTAGGGTGAGCGTACGTGTTAGGGTACGGGTTAGTTTTAGCATACTGGTTAGGATTAGGGGACGGGTTATGGTAAGGCTTCGGGTAAGGGTTAGGTTTAGGGTTAGGGTTAGGGGACGGGGACGGGGACGGTTTAGGGGACAGGTTAGGGTACGACAACGGTTTTGGGTGAGCGTACGTGTTAGGGTACGGGTTAGTGTTATCGTATGGGTTAGGATTAGGGGACGGTTTACGGTAAGGCTTCGGGTAAGGGTTAGGGTTGGGGTTAGGTTTAGGGTTAGGGTTAGGGGACGGGGACGGTTTAGGGGACAGGTTAGTGTACGACAACGGTTTAGGGTGATCGTACGTGTTAGGGTACGGGTTAGTGTTAGCGTACGGGTTAGGATTAGGGGACGGGTTAGGGTAAGGCTTCGGGTAAGGTTTAGGGTTAGGGTTAGGGTTAGGGTTAGGGATAGGGGACGGGGACAGTTTAGGGGACAGGTTAGTGTATGACAACGGTTTAGGGTGAGCGTACGTGTTAGGCTATAGGTTAGTGTTATTGTATGGGTTAGGATTAGGGGACAGGTTAGAGTAAGTCTTCGGGTAAGGGTTAGGGTTAGGGTTAGGTTTAGGGTTAGGGTTAGGGGACGGGGACGGTTTAGGGGACAGGTTAGGGTACGACAACGGTTTAGGGTGAGCGTACGTTTTAGGGTACGGGTTAGTGTTAGCGTACGGTTTAGGATTAGGGGAAGGGTTAGGGTAAGGCTTCGGGTAAGGGTTAGGGTTAGGGTTAGGGTTAGGGTTAGGGGACAGGGACGGTTTAAGGGACAGGTTAGGGTACGACAACGGTTTAGGGTGAGCGTACGTGTTAGGGTACAGGTTAGTGTTAGCGTACGGGTTAGGATTAGGGGACGGGTTAGGGTAAGGCTTCGGGTAAGGGTTAGGGTTAGTGTTAGGGTTAGGGGACGGGGACGGTTAAGGGGACAGGTTAGGGTACGACAAAGGTTTAGGGTGAGCGTACGTGTTAGGGTACGGGTTAGTGTTAGCGTACGGGTTAGGATTAAGGACAGGTTAGGGTAAGGCTTCGGATCAGGGTTAGGGTTAGTGTTAGGGATAGGGTTAGGGGACGGGGACGGTTTAGGGGACAGGTTAGGGTACGACAACGGTTTAGGGTGAGCGTACGTGTTAGGGTACGGGTTAGTGTTAGCGTACGGGTTAGGATTAGGGTAAGGGTTAGGGTAAGGCTTCGGGTAAGGGTTAGGGTTAGGGTTAGGGTTAGGGTTAGGGTTAATGAACGGGGACGGTTTAGGGGACAGGGTAGGGTACGACAACGGTTTAGGGTGAGCGTACGTGTTAGGTTACGTGTTAGAGTTAGCGTACGGGTTAGGATTAGGGGACGGTTTAGGATAAGGCTTCGGGTAAGTGTTCGGGTTACGGTTAGTGTTAGTGTTAGGGATAGGGTGAGGTGACGCTGACGGTTTAGGGGACAGGTTAGGGTACAACAACGGTTTAGGGTGAGCGTACGTGTTAGGGTACGGGTTAGTGTTAACGTACGGTTTAGGATTAGGGGACGGGTTAGAGTAAGGCTTCGGGTCAGGGTTAGGGTTAGGGTTAGGGATAGGGTTAGGGGACGGGGACGGTTTATGGGACAGGTTAGGGTACGACAACGGTTTATGTTGAGCGTACGTGTTAGGGTACTGGTTAGTGTTAGAGTACGGGTTAGGATTAGAGGACGTGTTAGGGTAAGGCTTCGGGTAAGGGTTAGGGTTAGGGTTAGGGTTAGGGTTAGGGTTAGGAGACGGGGACGTTTTAGGGGACAGGTTAGTGTACAAAAACGGTTTAGGGTGTGTGTGTGTGTTAGGATACGGTTTAGTGTTAGCGTACGGGTTAGGATTAGGGGACGGGTTAGGGTAAGGCTTCAGGTAAGGGTTAGGGTTAGGGTTAGGGTTAGGGTTAGGGGATGGGGACGGTTTAGGGGACAGGTTAGGGTACGACAACGGTTTATGGTGAGCGTACGTGTTAGGCTATGGGTTAGTGTTAGCGTACGGTTTAGGATTAGGGTACGGGTTAGGGTAAGGCTTTGGTTAAGGGTTAGGTTTAGGTTTAGGGTTAGGGGACGGGGACGGTTTAGGGGACAGGTTAGTGTACGACAAAGGTTTAGGGTGAGCGTACGTGTTAGGGTACGGGTTAGTGTTAGCGTATGGGTTAGGTTTAGGGGAAGGTTTAGGGTAAGGATTCGGGTCAGGGTTAGGGTTAGGGTTAGGGATAGGGTTAGGGGACGGGGACGGTTTAGGGGACAGGTTAGGGTACGACAATGGTTTACATTTAGCGTACGTGTTAGGGTACGGGTTAGTGTTAGCGTACGGGTTAGGATTAGAGGACGTGTTAGGGTAAGGCTTCGGGTAAGGGTTAGGGTTAGGGTTAGGGTTAGGGTTAGGGTTAGGAGACGGGGACGGTTTAGGGGACAGGTTAGTGTACAACAACGGTTTAGGGTGTGTGTACGTGTTAGGATACGGTTTAGTCTTAGCGTACGGGTTAGGAATACGGGACGGGTTAGGCTAAGGCTTCAGGTAAGGGTTAGGGTTAGGGTTAGGGTTAGGGTTAGGGGATGGGGACGGTTTAGGGGACAGGTTAGGGTACGACAACGGTTTATGGTGAGCGTACGTGTTAGGCTATGGGTTAGTGTTAGCGTACGGTTTAGGATTAGGGTACGGGTTAGGGTAAGGCTTTGGTTAAGGGTTAGGTTTAGGTTTAGGGTTAGGGGACGGGGACGGTTTAGGGGACAGGTTAGTGTACGACAAAGGTTTAGGGTGAGCGTACGTGTTAGGGTACGGGTTAGTGTTAGCGTATGGGTTAGGTTTAGGGGAAGGTTTAGGGTAAGGATTCGGGTCAGGGTTAGGGTTAGGGTTAGGGATAGGGTTAGGGGACGGGGACGGTTTAGGGGACAGGTTAGGGTACGACAATGGTTTACATTTAGCGTACGTGTTAGGGTACGGGTTAGTGTTAGCGTACGGGTTAGGATTAGAGGACGTGTTAGGGTAAGGCTTCGGGTAAGGGTTAGGGTTAGGGTTAGGGTTAGGGTTAGGGTTAGGAGACGGGGACGGTTTAGGGGACAGGTTAGTGTACAACAACGGTTTAGGGTGTGTGTACGTGTTAGGATACGGTTTAGTCTTAGCGTACGGGTTAGGAATACGGGACGGGTTAGGCTAAGGCTTCAGGTAAGGGTTAGGGTTAGGGTTAGGGTTAGGGTTAGGGGATGGGGACGGTTTAGGGGACAGGTTAGGGTACGACAACGGTTTATGGTGAGCGTACGTGTTAGGCTATGGGTTAGTGTTAGCGTACGGGTTAGGATTAGGGGACGGGTTAGGGTAAGGCTTTGGGTAAGGGTTAGGGTTAGGGTTAGGGTTAGGGGACGGGGACGGGTACGGGGACAGTTTAGGGGACAGGTTAGTGTACGACAACGGTTTAGGGTGAGCGTACGTGTTAGGGTACGGGTTAGTGTTAGCGTACGGGTTAGGATTAGGGGACGGGTTAGGGTAAGGCTTCGGGTAAGGGTTAGGGCTAGGGTTAGGGATAGGGTTAGGGGACGGGGACGGTTTAGGGTAAAGGTAAGTGTATGACAACGGTTTAGGGTGAGCGTACGTGTTAGGGTACAGGTTAGTGTTATCGTATGGGTTAGGATTAGGGGACGGGTTAGGGTAAGGCTTCGGGTAAGGGTTAGGGTTAGGGTTAGGGTTAGGTTTAGGGTTAGGGTTAGGGGACGGGGACGGTTTAGGGGACAGGCTAGTGTACGACAACGGTTTAGGGTGAGCGTACGTGTTATGGTACGGGTTAGTGTTAGCGTACGGGTTAGGATTAGGGGAGGGTTTAGGGTAAGGCTTCGGTTAAGGTTTAGGGTTAGGGTTAGGGTTAGGGTTAGGGTTAGGAGACGTGGACAGTTTAGGGGACAGGTTAGTGTATGACAACGGTTTAGGGTGAGCGTACGTGTTAGGGTATAGGTTAGTGTTATCGTATGGGTTAGGATTAGGGGACGGGTTAGAGTAAGGCTTCGGTTAAGGGTTAGGGTTATGGTTAGGGTTAGGGTTAGGGTTAGGGGACGGGGACGGTTTAGGGGACAGGTTAGGGTACGACAACGGTTTAGGGTGAGCGTACGTGTTAGGGTACGGGTTAGTGTTAGCGTACGGGTTAGGATTAGGGGAAGGGTTAGGGTAAGGCTTCGGGTAAGGGTTAGGGTTAGGCTTAGGGTTAGGGTTAGGGTTACTGAACGGGGACGGTTTAGGGGACAGGTTAGTGTACGACAACGGTTTAGGGTGAGCGTACGTGTTAGGTTACGGGTTAGAGTTAGCGTACGGGTTAGGATTAGGGGACGGTTTAGGATAAGGCTTCGGGTAAGGTTCGGGTTACGGTTAGGGTTAGTGTTAGGGATAGGGTGAGGTGACCGTGACGGTTTAGGGGACAGGTTAGGGTACGACAACGGTTTAGGGTGAGCGTACGTGTTAGGGTACGGGTTAGTGTTAGCGTACGGGTTAGGATTATGGGACGGGTTAGGGTAAGGCTTCGGGTCAGGGTTAGGGTTAGGGTTAGGGATAGGGTTAGGGGACGGGGACGGTTTATGGGACAGGTTAGGGTACGACAACGGTTTACGTTGAGCGTACGTGTTAGGGTACTGGTTAGTGTTAGCGTACGGGTTAGGATTAGAGGACGTGTTAGGGTAAGGCTTCGGGTAAGGGTTAGGGTTAGGGTTAGGGTTAGGGTTAGGAGACGGGGACGGTTTAGGGGACAGGTTAGTGTACAAAAACGGTTTAGGGTGTGTGTATGTGTTAGGATACGGTTTAGTGTTAGCGTACGGGTTAGGATTAGGGGACGGGTTAGGGTAAGGCTTCAGGTAAGGGTTAGGGTTAGGGTTAGGGTTAGGGTTAGGGGATGGGGACGGTTTAGGGGACAGGTTAGGGTACGACAATGGTTTATGGTGAGCGTACGTGTTAGGCTATGGGTTAGTGTTATCCTACGGTTTAGGATTAGGGTACGGGTTAGGGTAAGGCTTTGGTTAAGGGTTAGGATTAGGTTTAGGGTTAGGGGACGGGGACGGTTTAGGGGACAGGTTAGTGTACGACAAAGGTTTAGGGTGAGCGTACGTGTTAGGGTACGGTTTAGTGTTAGCGTTCGGCTTAGTATTAGGGGACGGGTTAGGGTAAGGCTTCGGGTAAGGGTTAGGGTTAGGGTTAGGGGTAGGGGACGGGGACGGAGACGGGGACAGTTTAGGGGACAGGTGAGTGTACGACAATGGTTTAGGGTGAGCGTACGTGTTAGGGTACGGGTTAGTGTTAGCGTACGGGTTAGGATTAGGGGACGGGTATGGGTAAGTCTTCGGGTAAGGGTTAGGGCTAGGGTTAGGGTTAGGGTTAGGGGATGGGGACTGTTTAGGGGACAGGTTAGGGTACGACAACGGTTTAGGGTGAGCGTACGTGTTAGGGTACGGGTTAGTGTTTTCGTATGGTTTAGGATTAGGGGATGGGTTACGGTAAGGCTTCGGGTAAGGGTTAGGTTTAGGGTTAGGGTTAGGGTTAGGGGATGGGGACGGTTTAGGGGACAGGTTAGGGTATGACAACGGTTTATGGTGAGCGTACGTGTTAGGCTATGGGTTAGTGTTAGCGTACGGTTTATGATTAGGGTACGGGTTAGGGTAAGGCTTTGGGTAAGGGTTAGGGTTAGGTTTAGGGTTTGGGGACGGGGACGGTTTACGGGACAGGTTAGGGTACGACAAAGGTTTAGGGTGAGCGTACGTGTTAGTGTACGGGTTAGTTTTAGCGTACGGGTTAGGATTAGGGGACGGGTTAGGGTAAGGCTTTGGGTAAGGGTTAGGGTTAGGGTTAGGTTTAGGGGACGGGGACGGGTACGGGGACAGTTTAGGGGACAGGTTAGTGTACGACAACGGTTTAGGGTGAGCGTACGTGTTAGGGTACGGGTTAGTGTTAGCGTACGGGTTAGGATTAGGGGACGGGTTAGGGTAAGGCTTCGGGTAAGGGTTAGGGCTAGGGTAAGGGTTAGGGTTAGGGGACGGGGACGGTTTAGGGTAAAGGTTAGTGTATGACAACGGTTTAGGGTGAGCGTACGTGTTAGGGTACAGGTTAGTGTTATCGTATGGGTTAGGATTAGGGGACGGGTTAGGGTAAGGCTTCAGGTAAGGGTTAGGGTTCGGGTTAGGGTTAGGGTTAGGGTTAGGGAACGGGGACGGTTTAGGGGACAGGTTAGGGTACGACAAAGGTTTAGGGTGAGCGTACGTGTTAGGGTACGGTTTAGTGTTAGCGTACGGGTTAGGATTAGGGGACGGGTTAGGGTAAGGCTTCGGGTAAGGGTTAGGGTTAGGGTTAGGTTTAGGGCTAGGGGACGGGGACGGAGATGGGGACAGTTTAGGGGACAGGTTAGTGTACGACAACGGTTTAGGGTGAGCGTACGTGTTAGGTTACGGTTTAGTGTTAGCGTACGGGTTAGGATTAGGGGACGGGTATGGGTAAGGCTTCGGGTAAGGCTTAGGGCTAGGGTTAGGGTTAGGGTTAGGGGATGGGGACTGTTTAGGGGACAGGTTAGGGTACGACAACGGTTTAGGGTGAGCGTACGTGTTAGGGTACGGGTTAGTGTTTTCGTATGGTTTAGGATTAGGGGATGGGTTACAGTAAGGCTTCGGGTAAGGGTTAGTGTTAGGGTTAGGGTTAGGGTTAGGGGACGGGGACGGTTTAGGGGACAGGATAGTGTACGACAATGGTTTAGGGTGAGCGTACGTGTTAGGGTACGGGTTAGTGTTAGCATACGTGTTAGGATTAGGGGAGGGTTATGATAAGGCTTCGGGTAAGGGTTAGGGTTAGGGTTAGGGTTAGGGGACGGGGACGGTTTAGGGGACAGGTTAGGGTACGTCAACGGTTTAGGGTGAGCGTACGTGTTAGGGTACGGGTTAGTGTTATCGTATGGTTTAGAACTAGGGGACGGTTTACGGTAAGGCTTCGGGTAAGGGTTAGGGTTAGGGTTAGGTTTAGGGTTAGGGTTAGGGGACGGGGACGGTTTCGGGGACAGGCTAGTGTACGACAACGGTTTAGGGTGAGCGTACGTGTTATGGTACGGGTTAGTGTTAGCGTACGGGTTAGGATTAGGGGAGGGTTTAGGGTAAGGCTTCGGTTAAGGTTTAGGGTTAGGGTTAGGGTTAGGGTTAGGGTTAGGAGACGTGGACAGTTTAGGGGACAGGTTAGTGTATGACAACGGTTTAGGGTGAGCGTACGTGTTAGGGTATAGGTTAGTGTTATCGTATGGGTTAGGATTAGGGGACGGGTTAGAGTAAGGCTTCGGTTAAGGGTTAGGGTTATGGTTAGGGTTAGGGTTAGGGTTAGGGGACGGGGACGGTTTAGGGGACAGGTTAGGGTACGACAACGGTTTAGGGTGAGCGTACGTGTTAGGGTACGGGTTAGTGTTAGCGTACGGGTTAGGATTAGGGGAAGGGTTAGGGTAAGGCTTCGGGTAAGGGTTAGGGTTAGGCTTAGGGTTAGGGTTAGGGTTACTGAACGGGGACGGTTTAGGGGACAGGTTAGTGTACGACAACGGTTTAGGGTGAGCGTATGTGTTAGGTTACGGGTTAGAGTTAGCGTACGGGTTAGGATTAGGGGACGGTTTAGGATAAGGCTTCGGGTAAGGTTCGGGTTACGGTTAGGGTTAGTTTTAGGGATAGGGTGAGGTGACCGTGACGGTTTAGGGGACAGGTTAGGGTACGACAACGGTTTAGGGTGAGCGTACGTGTTAGGGTACGGGTTAGTGTTAGCGTACGGGTTAGGATTATGGGACGGGTTAGGGTAAGGCTTCGGGTCAGGGTTAGGGTTAGGGTTAGGGATAGGGTTAGGGGACGGGGACGGTTTATGGGACAGGTTAGGGTACGACAACGGTTTACGTTGAGCGTACGTGTTAGGGTACTGGTTAGTGTTAGCGTACGGGTTAGGATTAGAGGACGTGTTAGGGTAAGGCTTCGGGTAAGGGTTAGGGTTAGGGTTAGGGTTAGGGTTAGGAGACGGGGACGGTTTAGGGGAGAGGTTAGTGTACAAAAACTGTTTAGGGTGTGTGTATGTGTTAGGATACGGTTTAGTGTTAGCGTACGGGTTAGGATTAGGGGACGGGTTAGGGTAAGGCTTCAGGTAAGGGTTAGGGTTAGGGTTAGGGTTAGGGTTAGGGGATGGGGACGGTTTAGGGGACAGGTTAGGGTACGACAATGGTTTATGGTGAGCGTACGTGTTAGGCTATGGGTTAGTGTTATCCTACGGTTTAGGATTAGGGTACGGGTTAGGGTAAGGCTTTGGTTAAGGGTTAGGATTAGGTTTAGGGTTAGGGGACGGGGACGGTTTAGGGGACAGGTTAGTGTACGACAAAGGTTTAGGGTGAGCGTACGTGTTAGGGTACGGTTTAGTGTTAGCGTTCGGCTTAGTATTAGGGGACGGGTTAGGGTAAGGCTTCGGGTAAGGGTTAGGGTTAGGGTTAGGGGTAGGGGACGGGGACGGAGACGGGGACAGTTTAGGGGACAGGTGAGTGTACAACAATGGTTTAGGGTGAGCGTACGTGTTAGGGTACGGGTTAGTGTTAGCGTACGGGTTAGGATTAGGGGACGGGTATGGGTAAGTCTTCGGGTAAGGGTTAGGGCTAGGGTTAGGGTTAGGGTTAGGGGATGGGGACTGTTTAGGGGACAGGTTAGGGTACGACAACGGTTTAGGGTGAGCGTACGTGTTAGGGTACGGGTTAGTGTTTTCGTATGGTTTAGGATTAGGGGATGGGTTACGGTAAGGCTTCGGGTAAGGGTTAGGTTTAGGGTTAGGGTTAGGGTTAGGGGATGGGGACGGTTTAGGGGACAGGTTAGGGTATGACAACGGTTTATGGTGAGCGTACGTGTTAGGCTATGGGTTAGTGTTAGCGTACGGTTTATGATTAGGGTACGGGTTAGGGTAAGGCTTTGGGTAAGGGTTAGGGTTAGGTTTAGGGTTTGGGGACGGGGACGGTTTACGGGACAGGTTAGGGTACGACAAAGGTTTAGGGTGAGCGTACGTGTTAGTGTACGGGTTAGTTTTAGCGTACGGGTTAGGATTAGGGGACGGGTTAGGGTAAGGCTTTGGGTAAGGGTTAGGGTTAGGGTTAGGTTTAGGGGACGGGGACGGGTACGGGGACAGTTTAGGGGACAGGTTAGTGTACGACAACGGTTTAGGGTGAGCGTACGTGTTAGGGTACGGGTTAGTGTTAGCGTACGGGTTAGGATTAGGGGACGGGTTAGGGTAAGGCTTCGGGTAAGGGTTAGGGCTAGGGTAAGGGTTAGGGTTAGGGGACGGGGACGGTTTAGGGTAAAGGTTAGTGTATGACAACGGTTTAGGGTGAGCGTACGTGTTAGGGTACAGGTTAGTGTTATCGTATGGGTTAGGATTAGGGGACGGGTTAGGGTAAGGCTTCAGGTAAGGGTTAGGGTTCGGGTTAGGGTTAGGGTTAGGGTTAGGGAACGGGGACGGTTTAGGGGACAGGTTAGGGTACGACAAAGGTTTAGGGTGAGCGTACGTGTTAGGGTACGGTTTAGTGTTAGCGTACGGGTTAGGATTAGGGGACGGGTTAGGGTAAGGCTTCGGGTAAGGGTTAGGGTTAGGGTTAGGTTTAGGGCTAGGGGACGGGGACGGAGATGGGGACAGTTTAGGGGACAGGTTAGTGTACGACAACGGTTTAGGGTGAGCGTACGTGTTAGGTTACGGTTTAGTGTTAGCGTACGGGTTAGGATTAGGGGACGGGTATGGGTAAGGCTTCGGGTAAGGCTTAGGGCTAGGGTTAGGGTTAGGGTTAGGGGATGGGGACTGTTTAGGGGACAGGTTAGGGTACGACAACGGTTTAGGGTGAGCGTACGTGTTAGGGTACGGGTTAGTGTTTTCGTATGGTTTAGGATTAGGGGATGGGTTACAGTAAGGCTTCGGGTAAGGGTTAGTGTTAGGGTTAGGGTTAGGGTTAGGGGACGGGGACGGTTTAGGGGACAGGATAGTGTACGACAATGGTTTAGGGTGAGCGTACGTGTTAGGGTACGGGTTAGTGTTAGCATACGTGTTAGGATTAGGGGAGGGTTATGATAAGGCTTCGGGTAAGGGTTAGGGTTAGGGTTAGGGTTAGGGGACGGGGACGGTTTAGGGGACAGGTTAGGGTACGTCAACGGTTTAGGGTGAGCGTACGTGTTAGGGTACGGGTTAGTGTTATCGTATGGTTTAGAACTAGGGGACGGTTTACGGTAAGGCTTCGGGTAAGGGTTAGGGTTAGGGTTAGGTTTAGGGTTAGGGTTAGGGGACGGGGACGGTTTCGGGGACAGGCTAGTGTACGACAACGGTTTAGGGTGAGCGTACGTGTTATGGTACGGGTTAGTGTTAGCGTACGGGTTAGGATTAGGGGAGGGTTTAGGGTAAGGCTTCGGTTAAGGTTTAGGGTTAGGGTTAGGGTTAGGGTTAGGGTTAGGGTTAGGGGACGGGGACGGTTTAGGGGACAGGTTAGGGTACGACAACGGTTTAGGGTGAGCGTACGTGTTAGGGTACGGGTCAGTGTTAGCGTACGGGTTAGGATTAGGGGACGGGTTAGGGTAAGGCTTCGGGTCAGGGTTAGGGTTAGGGTTAGGGATAGGGTTAGGGGACTGGGACGGTTTAGGGGACAGGTTAGGGTACGACAACGGTTTACATTGAACGTACGTGTTAGGGTACGGGTTAGTGTTAGCGTACGGGTTAGGATTAGAGGACGTGTTAGGGTAAGGCTTCGGGTAAGGGTTAGGGTTAGGGTTAGGGTTAGGGGACGGGAACGGTTTAGGGGACAGGTTAGTGTACAACAACGGTTTATGGTGAGCGTACGTGTTAGGCTATGTGTTAGTGTTAGCGTACGGTTTAGGATTAGGGGACGGGTTAGGGTAAGGCTTTGGGTAAGGGTTAGGGTTATGTTTAGGGGTAGGGGACGGGGACGGTTTAGGGGACAGATTAGTGTATGACAACGGTTTAGGGTGAGCGTACGTGTTAGGGTACAGGTTAGTGTTATCGTATGGGTTAGGATTAGGGGATGGGTTAGGGTAAGGCTTCGGGTAAGGGTTAGTGTTAGTGTTAGGGTTAGGGTTAGGGTTAGGGTTAGGGTTAGGGTTAGGGAACGGGGACGGTTTAGGGGACAGGTTAGGGTACGACAACGGTTTAGGGTGAGCGTACGTGTTAGGGTACGGGTTAGAGTTAGCATACGGGTTAGGATTAGGGGACGGTTTAGGGTAAGGCTTCGGGTAAGGGTTCGGGTTAGGGTTAGGGTTAGGGTTAGGTTTAGGGGACGGTGACGGTTTAGGGGACAGGTTAGGGTACGACAACGGTTTAGGGTGAGCGTACGTGTTAGGGTACGGGTTAGTTTTAGCGTACGGGTTAGGATTAGGGGACGGGTTAGGGTAAGGCTTCGGGTAAGGGTTAGGGTTAGGGTTAGGGTTAGGGTTAGGGTTAGGGAACGGGGACGGTTTAGGGGACAGGTTAGGGTACGACAACGGTTTAGGGTGAGCGTACGTGTTAGGGTACGGGTTAGAGTTAGCATACGGGTTAGGATTAGGGGACGGTTTAGGGTAAGGCTTCGGGTAAGGGTTCGGGTTAGGGTTAGGTTTAGGGTTAGGGTTAGGTTTAGGGGATGGTGACGGTTTAGGGGACAGGTTAGGGTACGACAACGGTTTAGGGTGAGCGTACGTGTTAGGGTACGGGTTAGTGTTAGCGTACGGGTTAGGATTAGGGGACGGGTTGGGTAAGGCTTCAGGTAAGGGTTAGGGTTAGGGTTAGGGTTAGGGTTAGGGGACGGGGACGGTTTAGGGGACAGGTTAGGGTACGACAACGGTTTAGGGTGAGCGTACGTGTTAGGGTACGGGTTAGTGTTAGCCTACGGGTTAGGATTAGAGGACGTGTTAGAGTAAGGCTTCGGGTAAGTGTTAGGGTTAGGGTTAGGGTTAGGGTTAGGGTTAGGAGACGGGGACGGTTTAGGGGACAGGTTAGTGTATGACAACGGTTTAGGGTGTGCGTATGTGTTAGGGTACGGTTTAGTGTTAGCGTACGGGTTAGGATTAGGGGACGGGTTAGGGTAAGGCTTCGGGTAAGGGTTAGGGTTAGGGTTAGGGTTAGGGTTAGGGTTAGGAGACGGGGACGGTTGAGGGGACAGGTTAGTGTATGACAACGGTTTAGGGTGTGCGTATGTGTTAGGGTACGGTTTAGTGTTAGCGTACGGGTTAGGATTAGGGGACGGGTTAGGGTAAGGCTTCGGGTAAGGGTTAGGGTTAGGGTTAGGGTTAGGGTTAGGGTTAGGGGACGGGGACGGTTTAGGGGACAGGTTAGGGTACGACAACGGTTTAGGGTGAGTGTACGTGTTAGGGTACGGGTTAGTGTTAGCGTACGGTTTATGTTTAGGGGACGGTTTAGCGTAAGGCTTCGGATAAGGTTTAGAGTTAGGGTTAGGATTAGGGTTAGTGTTAGGGGACGGGGATGGTTTAGGGGACAGGTTAGGGTATGACAACGGTTTAGGGTGAGCGTATGTGTTAGGGTACTGGTTAGTGTTAGCGTACGGGTTAGGATTAGGGGACGGGTTAGGGTAAGGCTTCGGGTAAGGGTTAGGGTTAGGGGTAGTGTTAGGGTTAGGGGACGGGGACGGTTTAGGGGACAGGTTAGGGTACGACAAAGGTTTAGGGTGAGCGTACGTGGTAGGGTACGGGTTAGTGTTAGCGTACGGGTTAGGATTAGGGGACGGGTTAGGGTAAGGCTTCGGGTCAGGGTTAGGGTTAGGGTTAGGGATAGGGTTAGGGGACGGGGACGGTTTAGGGGACAGGTTAGGGTATGACAACGGTTTACGTTGAGCGTACGTGTTAGTGTACGGGTTAGTGTTAGCGTACGGGTTAGGATTAGAGGACGTGTTAGGGGAAGGCTTCGGGTAAGGGTTTGGGTTAGGGTTAGGGTTAGGGGACGGGGACAGTTTAGGGGACAGGTTAGTGTATGACAACGGTTTAGGGTGAGCTTACGTGTTAGGGTGCAGGTTAGTGTTATCGTATGGGTTAGGATTAGGGGACGGGTTAGGGTAAGGCTTCGGGTAAGGGTTAGGGTTAGGGTTAGGGTTAGGTTTAGGGTACGGGTTAGTGTTAGCGTACGGGTTAGGATTAGGGGAAGGGTTAGGGTAAGGCTTCGGGTAAGGGTTAGGGTTAAGGTTAGGCTAGGGTTAGGTTTAGGGAACGGGGACGGTTTAGGGCACAGGTTAGGGTACGACAACGGTTTAGGGTGAGCGTACGTGTTAGGGTACAGGTTAGAGTTAGCCTACGGGTTAGGATTAGGGGACGGTTTAGGGTAAGGCTTCGGGTAAGGGTTCGGGTTAGGGTTAGGGTTAGGTTTAGGGGACGGTGACGGTTTAGGGGACAGGTTAGGGTACGACAACGGTTTAGGGTGACCCTACGTGTTAGGGTACGAGTTAGTGTTAGCGTACGGGTTAGGAATAGGGGACGGGTTAGTGTAAGGCTTCGGGTAAGGGTTAGGGTTAGTGTTAGGGTTAGGGGAAGGGGACGGGGACGGTTTAGGGGACAGGTTAGGGTACGACAACGGTTTAGGGTGAGCGTACGTGTTAGGTTACGGGTTAGTGTTAGCGTACGGGTTAGGATTAGAGGACGTGTTAGGGTAAGGCTTCGGGTAAGGGTTAGGGTTAGGGTTAGGGTTAGGGTTAGGGTTAGGGGACGGGGACGGTTTAGGGGACAGGTTATGGTACGGCAACGGTTTATGGTGAGCGTACGTGTTAGGCTACAGGTTAGTTTTAGCGTACGGTTTAGGATTAGGTGATGGGTTAGGGTAAGGCTTCGGGTAAGGGTTAGGGTTAGGGTTAGCATTAGGGTTAGGGGACGGGGACGGTTTAGGGGACAGGTTAGTGTACGACAACGGTTTAGGGTGAGTGTACGTGTTAGGGTACGGTTTAGTGTTATCGTAAGGGTTAGGATTAGGGGACGGCTTAGTGTAAGGCTTCGGGTAAGGTTTAGGGTTAGGGTTAGTGTTAGGGTTAGGGGACGGGGACGGTTTAGGGGACAGGTTAGAGTACGACAACGGTTTAGGGTGAGCGTATGTGTTAGGGTACAGGTTAGTGTTAGCGTACGAGTTAGGATTAGGGGACGATTTAGGGTAAGGCTTCGGATAAGGGTTAGGGTTAAAGTTAGGGTTAGGGTTAGGGTTAGGGAACGGGGACGGTTTAGGGGATAGGTTAGGGTACGACAACGGTTTAGGGTGAGCGTAGGTGTTAGGGTACGGGTTAGAGTTAGCATACGGGTTAGGATTCGGGGACGGGTTAGGGTAAGGCTTCGGGTAAGGTTTAGGGTTAGGGTTAGGGTTAGGGGACGGGGACGGGGACGGTTTAAGGGACAGGTTAGTGTACGACAACGGTTTAGGGTGAGCGTACGTGTTAGGGTATGGGTTAGTGTTAGCGTACGGGTTAGGATTAGGGGACGGGTTAGGGTAAGGTTTCGGGTAAGGGTTAGGGTTATGGTTAGTGTTAGGGTTAGGGGACGGGGACGGTGTAGGGGACAGGTTAGGGTACGACAAAGGTTTAGGGTGAGCGTACGTGTTAGGGTACGGGTTAGTGTTAGCGTACGGGTTAGGATTAGGGGACGGCTTAGGGTAAGGCTTCGGGTAAGGGTTCGGGTTAGGGTTAGGGGTCAGGGTTAGGGATAGGGTGAGGGGACGGTGACAATTTAGGGTACAGGTTAGGGTACGACAACGGTTTAGAGTGAGCGTACGTGTTAGGGTACGGGTTAGTGTTAGCGTACGGGTTAGGATTAGGGGACGGGTTAGGGTAAGGCTTCGGGTCAGGGTTAGGGTTAGGGTTAGGGATAGGGTTAGGGGACGGGGACGGTTTAGGGGGACAGGTTACGGTACGACAACGGTTTACGTTGAGCGTACGTGTTAGGGTACGGGTTAGTGTCAGCGTACGGGGGTAGGATTAGAAGACGTGTTAGGGTAAGGCTTCGGGTAAGGGTTAGGGTTAGGGTTAGGGTTAAGGACGGGAACGGTTTAGGGGACAGGTTAGTGTACAACAACGGTTTATGGTGAGCGTACGTGTTAGGCTATGTGTTAGTGTTAGTGTACGGTTTAGGATTAGGGGACAGGTTAGGGTAAGGCTTTGGGTAAGGGTTAGGTTTAGGTTTAGGGGTAGGGGACGGGGACGGTTTAGGGGACAGGTTAGGGTACGACAACGGTTTAGGGTGAGCGTACGTGTTAGGGTACGGGTTAGTGTTAGCATACGGGTTAGGATTAGGGGACGGGTTATGGTAAGGCTTCGGGTAAGGGTTAGGGTTAGGGTTAGGGTTAGGGTTAGGGGACGGGGACGGTTTAGGGGACAGGTTAGGGTACGACAACAGTTTAGGGTGAGCGTACGTGTTAGGGTACGGGTTAGTGTTAGCGTACGGGTTAGGATTAGGGGGACGGGTTAGGGGTAAGGCTTCGGGTAAGGTTTAGGGTTAGGGTTAGGGTTAGTTTTAGGGTTAGGGGACGGGGACAGTTTAGGGGACAGATTAGTGTATGACAACGGTTTAGGGTGAGCGTACGTGTTAGGGTAGGTTAGTGTTATCGTATGGGTTAGGATTAGGGGACGGGTTAGGGTAAGGCTTCGGGTAAGGGTTAGTGTTAGTGTTAGGGTTAGGGTTAGGGTTAGGGGACGGGGACGGTTTAGGGGACAGGTTAGCGTACGACAACGGTTTAGGGTGAGCGTACGTGTTAGGGTACGGTTTAGTGTTAGCGTACGGGTTAGGATTAGGGGACGGGTTAGTGTAAGGCTTCGGGTAAGGATTAGGGTTAGGGTTAGGGTTAGGGTTAGGGTTAGGGGAACGGGGACGGTTTAGGGGACAGGTTAGGGTACGACAACGGTTTAGGGTGAGCGTACGTGTTAGGGTACGGGTTAGAGTTAGCATACGGTTTAGGATTAGGGGACGGTTTAGGGTAAGGCTTCGGGTAAGGGTTCGGGTTAGGGTTAGGGTTAGGGTTAGGTTTAGGGGACGGTGACGGTTTAGGGGACAGGTTAGGGTACGACAACGGTTTAGGGTGAGCGTACGTGTTAGGGTACGGATTAGTTTTAGCGTACGGGTTAGGATTAGGGGACGGGTTAGAGTAAGGCTTCGGGTAAGGGTTAGGGTTAGGGTTAGGGTTAGGGTTAGGGTTAGGGTTAGGGAACGGGGACGGTTTAGGGGACAGGTTAGGGTACGACAACGGTTTAGGCTGAGCGTACGTGTTAGGGTACGGGTTAGAGTTAGCATACGGGTTAGGATTAGGGGACGGTTTAGGTTAAGGCTTCGGGTAAGGGTCCGGGTTAGGGTTAGGTTTAGGTTTAGGGTTAGGTTTAGGGGACGGTGACGGTTTAGGGGACAGGTTAGGGTACGACAACGGTTTAGGGTGAGCGTACGTGTTAGGGTACGGGTTAGTGTTAGCGTACGGGTTAGGATTAGGGGACGGGTTGGGTAAGGCTTCAGGTAAGGGTTAGGGTTAGGGTTAGGGTTAGGGTTAGGGGATGGGGACGGTTTAGGGGACAGGTTAGGGTACGACAACGGTTTAGGGTGAGCGTACGTGTTAGGGTACGGGTTAGTGTTAGCGTACGGGTTAGGATTAGAGGACGTGTTAGAGTAAGGCTTCGGGTAAGGGTTAGGGTTAGGGTTAGGGTTAGGGTTAGGAGACGGGGACGGTTTAGGGGACAGGTTAATGTATGACAACGGTTTAGGGTGTGCGTATGTGTTAGGGTACGGTTTAGTGTTAGCGTACGGGTTAGGATTAGGGGAAGGTTTAGTGTAAGGCTTCGGGTCAGGGTTAGGGTTAGGTTTAGGGATAGGGTTAGGGGACAGGGACGGTTTAGGGGACAGGTTAGGGTACGACAACGGTTTACATTGAGCGTACGTGTTAGGGTACGGGTTAGTGTTAGCGTACGGGTTAGGATTAGAGGACGTGTTAGGGTAAGGCTTCGGGTAAGGGTTAGGGTTAGGGTTAGGGTTAGGGTTAGGGTTAGGGTACGGGGACGGTTTAGGGGACAGGTTAGTGTATGAAAACGGTTTAGGGTGAGCGTACGTGTTAGGGTACAGGTTAGTGTTATCCTATGGGTTAGGATTAGGGGACGGGTTAGGGTAAGGCTTCGGGTAAGGGTTAGGGTTAGGGTTAGGGTTAGGGGATGGGGACGGTTTAGGGGACAGGTTAGGGTACAACAACGGTTTAGGGTGAGCGTACGTGTTAGGGTACGGGTTAGTGTTAGCGTACGGGTTAGGATTAGGGGAAGGGTTAGGGTAAGGCTTCGGGTAAGGGTTAGGGTTAGGGTTAGGGTTAGGGTTAGGGTTAGGGAACGGGGACGGTTTAGGGGACAGGTTAGTGTACAACAACGGTTTAGGGTTAGCGTACGTGTTAGGGTACGGGTTAGAGTTAGCATACGGGTTAGGATTAGGGGACAGTTTAGGGTAAGGCTTCGGGTAAGGGTTCGGGTTAGGGTTAGGGTTAGGGTTAGGGTTAGGGTTAGGGTTAGGGGATGGGGACGGTTTAGGGGACAGGTTAGGGTACGACAACGCTTTAGGGTGAGCCTACGTGTTAGGGTACGGGTTAGTGTTAGCGTACGGGTTAGGAATAGGGGCGGGTTAGGGTAAGGCTTCGGGTAAGGGTTAGGGTTAGTGTTAGGGTTAGGGTTTGGGGACGGGGACGGTTTAGGGGACAGGATAGGGTACGACAACGGTTTAGGGTGAGCGTACGTGTTAGGTTACGGGTTAGTGTTAGCGTACGGGTTAGGATTACAGGACGTGTTAGGGTAAGGCTTCGGGTAAGGGTTAGGGTTAGGGTTAGGGTTAGGGTTAGGGTTAGGGGACGGGGACGGTTTAGGTGACAGGTTATGGTACGACAACGGTTTATGGTGAGCGTACGTGTTAGGCTACGGTTTAGTGTTTGCGTACGGGTTAGGATTAGGGGATGGGTTAGGGTAAGGCTTCGGGTAAGGGTTAGGATTAGGGTTAGGGTTAGGGGACGGGGACGGTTTAGGGGACAGGTTAGGGTACGACAACGGTTTAGGGTGAGCGTACGTGTTAGGGTACGGGTTAGTGTTAGCGTACGGGTTAGGATTAGGGGATGGGTTAGGGTAAGGCTTCGGGTAAGGGTTAGGGTTAGGGTTAGGGTTAGGGTTAGGGGACGGGGACCGTTTAGGGGACAGGTTAGGGTACGACAACGGTTTAGGGTGAGTGTACATGTTAGGGTACGGGTTAGTGTTAGTGTACGCTTTAGGATTAGGGGACAGGTTAGGGTAAGGCTTCGGGTAAGGGTTAGGGTTATGGTTAGGGTTAGGGTTAGGGGACGGGGACAGGGACGGTTTAGGGGACACGTCAGTGTATGACAACGGTTTAGGGTGAGCGTACGTGTTAAGGTACGGTTTAGTGTTATCGTAAGGGTTAGGATTAGGGGACGGGTTAGGGTAAGGCTTCGGGTAAGGTTTAGGGTTAGGGTTAGGGTTAGGGTTAGGGTTAGGGGACAGGGACGGTTTAGGGGACAGGTTATGGTACGACAATGGTTTAGGGTGAGCGTATGTGTTAGGGTATGGGTTAGAGTTAGCATACGGGTTAGGATTAGGGGACGGGTTAGTGTAAGGCTTCGGGTAAGGGTTAGGGTTAGGGTTAGGGTTAGGGTTAGGGGACGGGGACGGTTTAAGGAACAGGTTAGGGTACGACAATGGTTTAGGGTGAACGTACGTGTTAGGGTACGGTTTAGTGTTAGCGTACGGGTTAGGATTAGGGGACGGGTTAGGGTAAGGCTTCGGGTAAGTGTTAGGGTTAGGGTTAGTGTTAGGGTTAGGGGACGGGGATGGTTTAGGGGACAGGTTAGGGTACGACAAAGGTTTAGGGTGAGCGTACGTGTTAGGGTATGGGTTAGTGTTAGCGTACGGGTTAGGATTAGGGGACAGGTTGGTGTAAGGCTTCGGGTCAGGGTTAGGGTTAGGTTTAGGGATAGGGTTAGGGGACAGGGACGGTTTAGGGGACAGGTTAGGGTATGACAACGGTTTACGTTGAGCGTACGTGTTAGGGTACGGGTTAGTGTTAGCGTACGGGTTAGGATTAGAGGACGTGTTAGGCTAAGGCTTCGGGTAAGGTTTAGGGTTAGGGTTAGGGTTAGGGTTAGGGTTAGGAGACGGGGACGGTTTAGGGGACAGGTTAGTGTACAACAACGGTTTAGGGTGTGTGTATGTGTTAGGATACGGTTTAGTGTTAGCGTACGGGTTAGGATTAGGGGACGTGTAAGGGTAAGGCTTCAGGTAAGGGTTAGGTTTAGGGTTAGGGTTAGGGTTAGGGGATGGGGACGGTTTAGGGGACAGGTTAGGGTACGACAACGGTTTAGGGTGAGCGTACGTGTTAGGCTATGGGTTAGTGTTAGCGTACGGTTTAGGATTAGGGTACGGGTTATGGTAAGGCTTTGGGTAAGGGTTAGGGTTAGGTTTAGGGTTAGGGGACGGGGACGGTTTAGGGGACAGGTTAGGGTACGACAAAGGTTTAGGGAGAGCATACGTGTTAGGGTACGGTTTAGTGTTAGCGTACGGGTTATTATTAGGGGACGGGTTAGGGTAAGGCTTCGGGTAAGAGTTAGGGTTAGTGTTAGAGGTAGGGGACGGGGACGGTGACGGGGAAAGTTTAGGGGACAGGTTAGTGTACGACAACGGTTTAGGGTGAGCGTACGTGTTAGGGTATGGGTTAGTGTTAGCGTACGGGTTAGGATTAGGGGACGGGTTAGGGTAAGTCTTCGGGTAAGGGTTAGGGCTAGGGTTAGGGTTAGGGTTAGGGGACGGGGACGGTTTAGGGGACAGGTTAGGGTACGACAACTGTTTAGGGTGAGCGTACGTGTTAGGGTACGGGTTAGTTTTAGCATACTGGTTAGGATTAGGGGACGGGTTATGGTAAGGCTTCGGGTAAGGGTTAGGTTTAGGGTTAGGGTTAGGGGACGGGGACGGGGACGGTTTAGGGGACAGGTTAGGGTACGACAACGGTTTTGGGTGAGCGTACGTGTTAGGGTACGGGTTAGTGTTATCGTATGGGTTAGGATTAGGGGACGGTTTACGGTAAGGCTTCGGGTAAGGGTTAGGGTTGGGGTTAGGTTTAGGGTTAGGGTTAGGGGACGGGGACGGTTTAGGGGACAGGTTAGTGTACGACAACGGTTTAGGGTGATCGTACGTGTTAGGGTACGGGTTAGTGTTAGCGTACGGGTTAGGATTAGGGGACGGGTTAGGGTAAGGCTTCGGGTAAGGTTTAGGGTTAGGGTTAGGGTTAGGGTTAGGGATAGGGGACGGGGACAGTTTAGGGGACAGGTTAGTGTATGACAACGGTTTAGGGTGAGCGTACGTGTTAGGCTATAGGTTAGTGTTATTGTATGGGTTAGGATTAGGGGACAGGTTAGAGTAAGTCTTCGGGTAAGGGTTAGGGTTAGGGTTAGGTTTAGGGTTAGGGTTAGGGGACGGGGACGGTTTAGGGGACAGGTTAGGGTACGACAACGGTTTAGGGTGAGCGTACGTTTTAGGGTACGGGTTAGTGTTAGCGTACGGTTTAGGATTAGGGGAAGGGTTAGGGTAAGGCTTCGGGTAAGGGTTAGGGTTAGGGTTAGGGTTAGGGTTAGGGGACAGGGACGGTTTAAGGGACAGGTTAGGGTACGACAACGGTTTAGGGTGAGCGTACGTGTTAGGGTACAGGTTAGTGTTAGCGTACGGGTTAGGATTAGGGGACGGGTTAGGGTAAGGCTTCGGGTAAGGGTTAGGGTTAGTGTTAGGGTTAGGGGACGGGGACGGTTAAGGGGACAGGTTAGGGTACGACAAAGGTTTAGGGTGAGCGTACGTGTTAGGGTACGGGTTAGTGTTAGCGTACGGGTTAGGATTAAGGACAGGTTAGGGTAAGGCTTCGGATCAGGGTTAGGGTTAGTGTTAGGGATAGGGTTAGGGGACGGGGACGGTTTAGGGGACAGGTTAGGGTACGACAACGGTTTAGGGTGAGCGTACGTGTTAGGGTACGGGTTAGTGTTAGCGTACGGGTTAGGATTAGGGTAAGGGTTAGGGTAAGGCTTCGGGTAAGGGTTAGGGTTAGGGTTAGGGTTAGGGTTAGGGTTAATGAACGGGGACGGTTTAGGGGACAGGGTAGGGTACGACAACGGTTTAGGGTGAGCGTACGTGTTAGGTTACGTGTTAGAGTTAGCGTACGGGTTAGGATTAGGGGACGGTTTAGGATAAGGCTTCGGGTAAGTGTTCGGGTTACGGTTAGTGTTAGTGTTAGGGATAGGGTGAGGTGACGCTGACGGTTTAGGGGACAGGTTAGGGTACAACAACGGTTTAGGGTGAGCGTACGTGTTAGGGTACGGGTTAGTGTTAACGTACGGTTTAGGATTAGGGGACGGGTTAGAGTAAGGCTTCGGGTCAGGGTTAGGGTTAGGGTTAGGGATAGGGTTAGGGGACGGGGACGGTTTATGGGACAGGTTAGGGTACGACAACGGTTTATGTTGAGCGTACGTGTTAGGGTACTGGTTAGTGTTAGAGTACGGGTTAGGATTAGAGGACGTGTTAGGGTAAGGCTTCGGGTAAGGGTTAGGGTTAGGGTTAGGGTTAGGGTTAGGGTTAGGAGACGGGGACGTTTTAGGGGACAGGTTAGTGTACAAAAACGGTTTAGGGTGTGTGTGTGTGTTAGGATACGGTTTAGTGTTAGCGTACGGGTTAGGATTAGGGGACGGGTTAGGGTAAGGCTTCAGGTAAGGGTTAGGGTTAGGGTTAGGGTTAGGGTTAGGGGATGGGGACGGTTTAGGGGACAGGTTAGGGTACGACAACGGTTTATGGTGAGCGTACGTGTTAGGCTATGGGTTAGTGTTAGCGTACGGTTTAGGATTAGGGTACGGGTTAGGGTAAGGCTTTGGTTAAGGGTTAGGTTTAGGTTTAGGGTTAGGGGACGGGGACGGTTTAGGGGACAGGTTAGTGTACGACAAAGGTTTAGGGTGAGCGTACGTGTTAGGGTACGGGTTAGTGTTAGCGTATGGGTTAGGTTTAGGGGAAGGTTTAGGGTAAGGATTCGGGTCAGGGTTAGGGTTAGGGTTAGGGATAGGGTTAGGGGACGGGGACGGTTTAGGGGACAGGTTAGGGTACGACAATGGTTTACATTTAGCGTACGTGTTAGGGTACGGGTTAGTGTTAGCGTACGGGTTAGGATTAGAGGACGTGTTAGGGTAAGGCTTCGGGTAAGGGTTAGGGTTAGGGTTAGGGTTAGGGTTAGGGTTAGGAGACGGGGACGGTTTAGGGGACAGGTTAGTGTACAACAACGGTTTAGGGTGTGTGTACGTGTTAGGATACGGTTTAGTCTTAGCGTACGGGTTAGGAATACGGGACGGGTTAGGCTAAGGCTTCAGGTAAGGGTTAGGGTTAGGGTTAGGGTTAGGGTTAGGGGATGGGGACGGTTTAGGGGACAGGTTAGGGTACGACAACGGTTTATGGTGAGCGTACGTGTTAGGCTATGGGTTAGTGTTAGCGTACGGGTTAGGATTAGGGGACGGGTTAGGGTAAGGCTTTGGGTAAGGGTTAGGGTTAGGGTTAGGGTTAGGGGACGGGGACGGGTACGGGGACAGTTTAGGGGACAGGTTAGTGTACGACAACGGTTTAGGGTGAGCGTACGTGTTAGGGTACGGGTTAGTGTTAGCGTACGGGTTAGGATTAGGGGACGGGTTAGGGTAAGGCTTCGGGTAAGGGTTAGGGCTAGGGTTAGGGATAGGGTTAGGGGACGGGGACGGTTTAGGGTAAAGGTAAGTGTATGACAACGGTTTAGGGTGAGCGTACGTGTTAGGGTACAGGTTAGTGTTATCGTATGGGTTAGGATTAGGGGACGGGTTAGGGTAAGGCTTCGGGTAAGGGTTAGGGTTAGGGTTAGGGTTAGGTTTAGGGTTAGGGTTAGGGGACGGGGACGGTTTAGGGGACAGGCTAGTGTACGACAACGGTTTAGGGTGAGCGTACGTGTTATGGTACGGGTTAGTGTTAGCGTACGGGTTAGGATTAGGGGAGGGTTTAGGGTAAGGCTTCGGTTAAGGTTTAGGGTTAGGGTTAGGGTTAGGGTTAGGGTTAGGAGACGTGGACAGTTTAGGGGACAGGTTAGTGTATGACAACGGTTTAGGGTGAGCGTACGTGTTAGGGTATAGGTTAGTGTTATCGTATGGGTTAGGATTAGGGGACGGGTTAGAGTAAGGCTTCGGTTAAGGGTTAGGGTTATGGTTAGGGTTAGGGTTAGGGTTAGGGGACGGGGACGGTTTAGGGGACAGGTTAGGGTACGACAACGGTTTAGGGTGAGCGTACGTGTTAGGGTACGGGTTAGTGTTAGCGTACGGGTTAGGATTAGGGGAAGGGTTAGGGTAAGGCTTCGGGTAAGGGTTAGGGTTAGGCTTAGGGTTAGGGTTAGGGTTACTGAACGGGGACGGTTTAGGGGACAGGTTAGTGTACGACAACGGTTTAGGGTGAGCGTACGTGTTAGGTTACGGGTTAGAGTTAGCGTACGGGTTAGGATTAGGGGACGGTTTAGGATAAGGCTTCGGGTAAGGTTCGGGTTACGGTTAGGGTTAGTGTTAGGGATAGGGTGAGGTGACCGTGACGGTTTAGGGGACAGGTTAGGGTACGACAACGGTTTAGGGTGAGCGTACGTGTTAGGGTACGGGTTAGTGTTAGCGTACGGGTTAGGATTATGGGACGGGTTAGGGTAAGGCTTCGGGTCAGGGTTAGGGTTAGGGTTAGGGATAGGGTTAGGGGACGGGGACGGTTTATGGGACAGGTTAGGGTACGACAACGGTTTACGTTGAGCGTACGTGTTAGGGTACTGGTTAGTGTTAGCGTACGGGTTAGGATTAGAGGACGTGTTAGGGTAAGGCTTCGGGTAAGGGTTAGGGTTAGGGTTAGGGTTAGGGTTAGGAGACGGGGACGGTTTAGGGGACAGGTTAGTGTACAAAAACGGTTTAGGGTGTGTGTATGTGTTAGGATACGGTTTAGTGTTAGCGTACGGGTTAGGATTAGGGGACGGGTTAGGGTAAGGCTTCAGGTAAGGGTTAGGGTTAGGGTTAGGGTTAGGGTTAGGGGATGGGGACGGTTTAGGGGACAGGTTAGGGTACGACAATGGTTTATGGTGAGCGTACGTGTTAGGCTATGGGTTAGTGTTATCCTACGGTTTAGGATTAGGGTACGGGTTAGGGTAAGGCTTTGGTTAAGGGTTAGGATTAGGTTTAGGGTTAGGGGACGGGGACGGTTTAGGGGACAGGTTAGTGTACGACAAAGGTTTAGGGTGAGCGTACGTGTTAGGGTACGGTTTAGTGTTAGCGTTCGGCTTAGTATTAGGGGACGGGTTAGGGTAAGGCTTCGGGTAAGGGTTAGGGTTAGGGTTAGGGGTAGGGGACGGGGACGGAGACGGGGACAGTTTAGGGGACAGGTGAGTGTACGACAATGGTTTAGGGTGAGCGTACGTGTTAGGGTACGGGTTAGTGTTAGCGTACGGGTTAGGATTAGGGGACGGGTATGGGTAAGTCTTCGGGTAAGGGTTAGGGCTAGGGTTAGGGTTAGGGTTAGGGGATGGGGACTGTTTAGGGGACAGGTTAGGGTACGACAACGGTTTAGGGTGAGCGTACGTGTTAGGGTACGGGTTAGTGTTTTCGTATGGTTTAGGATTAGGGGATGGGTTACGGTAAGGCTTCGGGTAAGGGTTAGGTTTAGGGTTAGGGTTAGGGTTAGGGGATGGGGACGGTTTAGGGGACAGGTTAGGGTATGACAACGGTTTATGGTGAGCGTACGTGTTAGGCTATGGGTTAGTGTTAGCGTACGGTTTATGATTAGGGTACGGGTTAGGGTAAGGCTTTGGGTAAGGGTTAGGGTTAGGTTTAGGGTTTGGGGACGGGGACGGTTTACGGGACAGGTTAGGGTACGACAAAGGTTTAGGGTGAGCGTACGTGTTAGTGTACGGGTTAGTTTTAGCGTACGGGTTAGGATTAGGGGACGGGTTAGGGTAAGGCTTTGGGTAAGGGTTAGGGTTAGGGTTAGGTTTAGGGGACGGGGACGGGTACGGGGACAGTTTAGGGGACAGGTTAGTGTACGACAACGGTTTAGGGTGAGCGTACGTGTTAGGGTACGGGTTAGTGTTAGCGTACGGGTTAGGATTAGGGGACGGGTTAGGGTAAGGCTTCGGGTAAGGGTTAGGGCTAGGGTAAGGGTTAGGGTTAGGGGACGGGGACGGTTTAGGGTAAAGGTTAGTGTATGACAACGGTTTAGGGTGAGCGTACGTGTTAGGGTACAGGTTAGTGTTATCGTATGGGTTAGGATTAGGGGACGGGTTAGGGTAAGGCTTCAGGTAAGGGTTAGGGTTCGGGTTAGGGTTAGGGTTAGGGTTAGGGAACGGGGACGGTTTAGGGGACAGGTTAGGGTACGACAAAGGTTTAGGGTGAGCGTACGTGTTAGGGTACGGTTTAGTGTTAGCGTACGGGTTAGGATTAGGGGACGGGTTAGGGTAAGGCTTCGGGTAAGGGTTAGGGTTAGGGTTAGGTTTAGGGCTAGGGGACGGGGACGGAGATGGGGACAGTTTAGGGGACAGGTTAGTGTACGACAACGGTTTAGGGTGAGCGTACGTGTTAGGTTACGGTTTAGTGTTAGCGTACGGGTTAGGATTAGGGGACGGGTATGGGTAAGGCTTCGGGTAAGGCTTAGGGCTAGGGTTAGGGTTAGGGTTAGGGGATGGGGACTGTTTAGGGGACAGGTTAGGGTACGACAACGGTTTAGGGTGAGCGTACGTGTTAGGGTACGGGTTAGTGTTTTCGTATGGTTTAGGATTAGGGGATGGGTTACAGTAAGGCTTCGGGTAAGGGTTAGTGTTAGGGTTAGGGTTAGGGTTAGGGGACGGGGACGGTTTAGGGGACAGGATAGTGTACGACAATGGTTTAGGGTGAGCGTACGTGTTAGGGTACGGGTTAGTGTTAGCATACGTGTTAGGATTAGGGGAGGGTTATGATAAGGCTTCGGGTAAGGGTTAGGGTTAGGGTTAGGGTTAGGGGACGGGGACGGTTTAGGGGACAGGTTAGGGTACGTCAACGGTTTAGGGTGAGCGTACGTGTTAGGGTACGGGTTAGTGTTATCGTATGGTTTAGAACTAGGGGACGGTTTACGGTAAGGCTTCGGGTAAGGGTTAGGGTTAGGGTTAGGTTTAGGGTTAGGGTTAGGGGACGGGGACGGTTTCGGGGACAGGCTAGTGTACGACAACGGTTTAGGGTGAGCGTACGTGTTATGGTACGGGTTAGTGTTAGCGTACGGGTTAGGATTAGGGGAGGGTTTAGGGTAAGGCTTCGGTTAAGGTTTAGGGTTAGGGTTAGGGTTAGGGTTAGGGTTAGGAGACGTGGACAGTTTAGGGGACAGGTTAGTGTATGACAACGGTTTAGGGTGAGCGTACGTGTTAGGGTATAGGTTAGTGTTATCGTATGGGTTAGGATTAGGGGACGGGTTAGAGTAAGGCTTCGGTTAAGGGTTAGGGTTATGGTTAGGGTTAGGGTTAGGGTTAGGGGACGGGGACGGTTTAGGGGACAGGTTAGGGTACGACAACGGTTTAGGGTGAGCGTACGTGTTAGGGTACGGGTTAGTGTTAGCGTACGGGTTAGGATTAGGGGAAGGGTTAGGGTAAGGCTTCGGGTAAGGGTTAGGGTTAGGCTTAGGGTTAGGGTTAGGGTTACTGAACGGGGACGGTTTAGGGGACAGGTTAGTGTACGACAACGGTTTAGGGTGAGCGTATGTGTTAGGTTACGGGTTAGAGTTAGCGTACGGGTTAGGATTAGGGGACGGTTTAGGATAAGGCTTCGGGTAAGGTTCGGGTTACGGTTAGGGTTAGTTTTAGGGATAGGGTGAGGTGACCGTGACGGTTTAGGGGACAGGTTAGGGTACGACAACGGTTTAGGGTGAGCGTACGTGTTAGGGTACGGGTTAGTGTTAGCGTACGGGTTAGGATTATGGGACGGGTTAGGGTAAGGCTTCGGGTCAGGGTTAGGGTTAGGGTTAGGGATAGGGTTAGGGGACGGGGACGGTTTATGGGACAGGTTAGGGTACGACAACGGTTTACGTTGAGCGTACGTGTTAGGGTACTGGTTAGTGTTAGCGTACGGGTTAGGATTAGAGGACGTGTTAGGGTAAGGCTTCGGGTAAGGGTTAGGGTTAGGGTTAGGGTTAGGGTTAGGAGACGGGGACGGTTTAGGGGAGAGGTTAGTGTACAAAAACTGTTTAGGGTGTGTGTATGTGTTAGGATACGGTTTAGTGTTAGCGTACGGGTTAGGATTAGGGGACGGGTTAGGGTAAGGCTTCAGGTAAGGGTTAGGGTTAGGGTTAGGGTTAGGGTTAGGGGATGGGGACGGTTTAGGGGACAGGTTAGGGTACGACAATGGTTTATGGTGAGCGTACGTGTTAGGCTATG
>NW_027077431.1:0-30000 GCF_963924675.1 Phocoena phocoena
CTGGCAATTTACATCCTGCCAATCAGCATAACAAGGCTCCCTGTTCTCCATATCCTGTCCTACCTTTCTGGATTTTACACTTTTTTCAGATGGCCCTCTTGCCCGGGGGGCAGTGAGACTTCATTGTAGTGCAGATTTCCTTTACAGGCTTGCTTGGTTGGCCAAAAAGGGCATATGCGTTTTTTCCTGAATATATTCAGGAAAAAACGCATACGCCCTTTTTGGCCAAGTGCATCATTGTCGACGTTGTGCCTCTTTTCCTATGCTTTCAGGGCAATTCCAGTCTACCCCATGCAGTGGTTTTCCTGAAACTCTGCCCCGCTTTCAAGTCCCCTTCGCAGGCTTACTTCAATATATTTTTGGAGGATAGCTGTCATTTATAACTCTGCAGGTTTGTGAATTACAGTGCCCCTGAGCTCCTTTCTTCAACTCGCTTTCTTGTGAGCTGGGCACAAAACCGCAGGATTGCTTCAGGCCCTAATCTGTTTCCGGCAGGGCACAGTGATCCTTTGGATAATTCCTCTTCCTGGTGGGAAATGAGCGTTACATTTGCCCGTGCAGACACCTACAGCTAGTCTCTCATTGGTTCTCCCTATTCCTGTTCATCTTGCACAGAAATTGCAAGCTGTGCCAAACAGGAGGTTAAAGGCACTGACTCTCCAAGCGGGGAGAGTGTTAGTAAAGCATCTGGAATGGTGAACCCGAGGACCAGGATACGAAAACTGAGATGCATTTTAAATCGTTTCCCAATCACACGGTGGACCATACTCTGGGTTTCCCATGCATGTTTTAGCTGGAGGAAGAATCCCTTGAACCTGGAGAGTTGGGACCCATGGAATGGGTACCATGCAGTATGACTTCAAAGGGTCTGCATTTGCTCACCAAAACTCACCAATTCTATCAGCCTGAAGTGTCCAGCCTTATGTCTCAACAAGCTCTGGGTGTAGATGTGGTCAATCCCGGTTGCATCACATGCCCTGAGTGAATTATTTAAGAATTGCTCTCTATTTCACTGTCTCTGTGTTTTGTTTTCGAAATTTATTTTGATAATGGGATTTATCGGATTTACACTGCTGCGTTTCGGCCGCTGTACACACGCTTGATTCTCTTACGGAGACATATATATCCATGGGTTTTAAGATTCTTCCTAGTCAGGTATATTCCTAGGCGTTGAATATGTGGTGTTGGGTCCATTTCGTTGAGCAAGGAGTAGGTCTTGTCTATTACATATTTGGCTTATGGAAAGTTATCTGTGCTAATTTCAGTCTCTGGTTTTATGCAGCACCCCAAGGCACCTTTCTCCATAAGCAAGCACTAGTTGGTTTTCTAAATTTGAGACCCTGTTCTGTTTTGTAATTCAGTTTATGTGTAGTCAAGTTTACATTCCGTGTATTAGTGATATCTTATGATGTTTCTTTTTCTGTGTGACGTAGTTCACGTAGAATCACCGTACCTGCATCCACTCACTATGCCGCTACGGGCCTGATGACACAGATTTCATTGCTGAGTGATATTGCATTGCACGTACGTGCCACAAATTCTTTATCCATTTTTTGCTTTCTGGGATATTTACCTGGTACTGTAGACGAGCTTCTTGTGAACACAGCCGTCCCAAACATTGGGGTGGCTGTTTGTTTTTGATTTTAATTTCCGTAATCTTTGGGACCATAAGTGGAAGTGCCATAGGCTGTGTTGCTTTGTTTCTTATGTGTTTCAGGAAACACCGTACACTTCTCCAGGGTGGCTGTTGGCAATTTACATCCTGCCAATCAGCATAACAAGGCTCCCTGTTCTCCATATTTTGTCCTACCTTTCTGGATTTTACACTTTTTTCAGATGGCCCTTTTGCCCAGGGGGCAGTTAGACTTCATTGTAGTGCAGATTTCCTTTACAGGCTTGCTTTGTTTGCGAAAAAGGGCGTATGCGTTTTTTCCTGAATATATTCAGGAAAAAATGCATACGCACTTTTTGGCCAAGTGCACCATTGTCGACGTTCTGCCTCTTTTCCTATGCTTTCTGGGAAATTCCAGTCTACCCCCTGCAATCGTTTTCCTGAAATTCTGTCCCGCTTTCAAGTCCCCTTCGCAGGCTTACTTCAATATATTTTTGGAGGATAGCTGTCATTTATAACTCTGCAGGTTTGTGCATTACAGTGCCCCTGAGCTCCTTTCTTCAACTCGCTTTCTTGTGAGCTGGGCACAAAACCGCAGGATTGCTTCAGGCCCTAATCTGTTTCCGGCAGGGCACGCTGAGCCTTTGGTTAATTCCTCTTCCTGGTGGGAAATGAGCCTTACATTTGTCCGTGCAGACACCTATAGCTAGTCTCTCATTGGTTCTCCCTATTCCTGTTCATCTTGCGCAGAAATTGCAAGCTGTGCCAAACAGGAGGTTAAAGGCACTGACTCTCCAAGCGGGGAGAGTGTTAGTAAACCGTCTGGAATGGTGAACCCGAGGACCAGGATACGAAAACTGAGATGCATTTTAAATCGTTTCCTAATCACACGGTGGACCATACTCGCCGTTTCCCACGCATGTTTTAGCTGAAGAAAGAATCCCTTGAACCTGGAGAGTTGGGACCCTTGGATTGGGTACCATGCAGTATGACTTCAAAGGATCTGCATTTGTTCACCGAAACTCACCAATGCTATCAGCCTGAAGTGTCCAGCCTTATGTCTCAACCAGCTCTGGGTGTAGATGTGGTAAATCCAGGTTGCATCACATGCCCTGAGTGAATTATTTAAGAATTGCTTCCTATTTCACTGTCATTGTGTTTTGTTTTTGAAATTTATTTTAATAATGGGATTTATCGGATTTTCACTGCTTCGTTTATGCCGCTGTACACGCGCTTGATTTTGTTACGGAGAGATATAAGTCCATGGGTTTTAAGATTCTTACTAATCCGGTATATTCTTAGGCATTGAATATGGCGTGTGGAGTCCATTTCGTTGAGCAAGGAGTAGGTCTTGACTATTACATATTTGGCTTATGGAATGGTATCTGTGCTAATTTCAATCTCTGGTTTTATGCAGCACCCCAACTCACCTTTCCCCTTAAGGAAGCATAAGTTGGTTTTCTTAATTTGAAACCCTCTTCTCTTTTGTAATTCAGTTCATGTGTAGCCATGTTAACATTCCATGTATTAGTGATATCTTATGTCTTTTTCTTTTTGAATTATGTGACTTCGAATGATCACACGTAACTCCTCTTGAGTTGTTATAACTGGCCGTATTTCATTGATTTCCAGGCTGAGTAATATTCCACTCTACATAAGCACCACATCTCTGTCCGTTTTTTCTCTGCAGATACTTTAAGTTATATCCTAGTCGAGGATCTTTTAAACAGAGAGGTGGTAAACATTGGGGTGCCTGTGTCCTCTCGATTTTTGTTTTTCCCAAGATATACGTCCATGAGTGCAAGTGCCCTGTGCTCGGTAGCTCATTTTTTAGATGCTTTAGTAAACACAGTAGACTTATCCAGAGTGACCGTTGGCAATATACATTTCCACTATAAGACTCACAGGGCTCCCTTTTCTCCTTGCCCTGTCCTGCATTTCTGGTGTTTACACTTTATGAGGACGGCTCTTCTGACTGATGCAAAGTGATATGTTTTGTAGTATTGATTTCCAGTGCCCACCTGTTTGGTTGGCTAAAAAAGTGTATGCCCTTTTCTTGAATATATACAGAAAAAGACGCATACACCCTTTTTGGCCAACTGCAATGTTGGCAATGTTCAGCCCCTTTTCTTGTGCTTAATGGCGAGTCCTTTCTACCTCTTCCAATCCCTTTCCTGCCATTCTCCGTTGCTTACAAGTCCTTTTCTCTGACTTTCCTCAAGACATTTTTCAGTGATAGATATTTTCAATTCTGCAGTTTCGTGAATTTTAGTGCCCCTGAGTTCCATTTTCCAACTTGTGTTTATGGGAACTGGCCACAAAGCATCAGGATTCCTCAAGCCCTATTCTGTTTCCATGGGCAACCCTAGCCTTTGGTCAATTCGTCTTCCTGATTGGAAATTAGAGTGGCATGTGCCTGTCCGAACACCTAGGACTTGTCTCTCATTGTTCCTCCTCCTTCTGCTTCATCCTCTGGACAAATTCCAAACTGTATGCAACAGGATGTTGACAGTGCTGACATCTCCAAGTGGGGAGACTGTTAGTAAAGACGCTGGAGTGGTGAACCCTAGCACCAAGAGATGAGGAGATGAGATGCCTTTTCCAAACTTTTCCCGATCAGACGGTATACCATCCTCTGGGTGTGACAGGCATGTTTTAGGTGTAGGAAGGGTCCCATTCATGTGAGGAGAACACCAGGGGATTTTAAATATCAGTGTCTCTCCGCAACCCAAACTGGGGAATTTTTTAAGCTACGGCTACACATATGTTCATTAAGGGCCTTGGGAAGTAGGCAGAGTCCAAACTTTAGATGATTGAAGTCTTCAGGGTCAGAAGCACTCACCACTGTCTTCCCTTAGATTCCATTTTTACTGTCATTGATGGATGATGTCAATAAAAATATCTATTCTTTTTCAGATCATTTCCCCTTATAGGTTATTGCAAAATATTGAGTGTAGTTCCCTGTGCTATACAGTAGTTCCTTGCTGATGATTTCATACATAGCAGTGTGTATGTGTTAATCCCAAACTGTTAATTTATCCCTCCTCCTACCATTTCCCTTTGGTAATAATAAATTATAAGATTTTATGCTTCTCAGAAATGGGGGAGCTGAAAGAGAGGTATCATTTTCAATGCAAAAGCATTTAAAACAAGATTGAAGCTTTAACCAAGATTATTAGATGTACATCCTTGGAAAGAAATCACTTTGTTTCTCTAATATTGACCTGACAAAGAAGACAAACCTTTTCACTGAACTTGCTTATAAGAAAGTGATGGAAATATCAAATGGAAGTGTTAGAAACATCTTATTTTACCCGAGCCTTATACACTGTTCTATGTTAATTACAGTTTGGCTCACACATCTGTTCATTGAAGTTACAATGTTCTCAATTTCTGTTACTGATCCTCCAGAGTGGACGCCAACAAGTGTCCCCCTGCCCAGTGTCATTGGAGCCAATAGATCGAGACTGAGTTTGGTTCAAAAGCAAAGGAAACTTTATATTTTGATCAGAGAATGGAGAGGTGCTACCCTGTGGGCTGTGGGCTGGGCTGCTGTGTAGAGATCCTGTCAGAGTCACTGGGAGGGAGGGGGCTGAGCTCTCGAGGACCTGGTTGGCTGCAGCTCAGGCTCTATGTCACGGAGTCTGAACTGGGCCCCAGGAGCTGAAGTGTCATCGAGCCATTCTGCTCTAGGAAATCTGGTCTGAAGTGCCGGGTGTGGAACCTCTGTATGCGGGACACTAGGAGCACCTGAAATTAGACAAAGCACAAAGGATAAAAATGGTTAGACTTTATTTTATTGCCCAGATTCTATTTTTATCTCCCAGGCATTTTTAAGGGGCTTTGCCTGGGACAAACTTCTCTTCTGCCTTTTGTCCCTTTCCTCATTCTTGGAGTGCTGCGGGTGCAGACCCTTCTTCTGTAACTGCTGAGTGCTGAGTTAGGAGGCTTCATACCCGTGGGCGAGGGTCAGAACTTCTCCCCAGCAGCCTCCAGGTGACGTTGATTGTCCCCAGGCCTCCTGCCTCCCTGCTCGTCCACCTGAGCACCAGTATTGGAAGTGTTATAGATTCTAATGACCTTTAAGGGTCCAGAAAGGAGATGTGCAGTGGCGCTGTGAGGTCCAGTTTCACTCCGCCCCACATTTGTTCGGCCACCTTAGGCTGACCGTTTCTGCCAGCCTAGATGCTCTGACTGACCGTTTCTGCCAGCCTAGATGCTCTGACCAACAGTCTGCGCTTTCTTCCATTAGGCCCCTGAATTAACGTAAAAACAGCACCAGGTGTCAGGATCCTGCCCGCTCAGCTCCCAGACAGTCCAGGGTCAGTGGTGATGAAGGATCATGATGGTCACTGAGTCAAGAGCCTTTGGAAGTAAACAGGAGTCCAGCTGGTCTTATTGGCCACCATCATCAGGGTGTCTGTAGGCTTTTCTATGGTGACAGCATGATATACGGTTCCCCCGCCAAGATTATTAGCTCCCCTCTGGGTACAGTAAGTACTGCAAGCAGTAGTCTACTCTTTTGGGACACACTCTTGTTGTTTTATGAGAGAAACTCCAGGTCAAGTGATGGTCACACGGGTCGTCATGGTGCCCCGTTGCCCCCGGTTATCTCTCTGGAGGTTGGAGTTGGAGGGCCTCCTCAATCGAGGTCAGTGTGCCCACGGAGCAAACCCTGCAACTTCAGGGCATGGTTGGGGGTTAGGATCACCACGTGGGGTCCGTTTCCCTTAGAAGGGAGGTGGCCTTTTGGGCTGCTGATTTCCAGGTTTTCAGATACCACCAGTATCTTGGCCAGATGTGGCGGTGGGCCAAGCCCCTTGGTGACCATAGTTTATCCTACCTGGATGGCATTCTTGCATTGTTCCATTTCAAGTGGTCCCAGTTTTTGCACTAATACTCCAATGGCGATTCACCTTTCACCAGGAATGTAAAGGTCAAAGGGTTTAGCTAAATTAGGGAGTTCCAGGGCAAGGGTCTGAATTGACTGCTCTTTCCATTCTTGAAAGGCCACTTCTGGATTCTATTCAAAAGGATCATCATCTTTTCCTTTCAGTGTTTCATATAGAGGCCCAGCTAGTAGACTGTAGTTAGGGATCCAGAGGCAGGAAACCCTGGCTTCCCCAGGAACCCCTAAGCTGTCTTCTAGTTTCAGAAAGGGGTAAGGCTGTAAATTGTTTCTTCCCTTTCCTGGGATGGGCTTCTCCGACCTTCTGTGAGAATGAAGCCCAGGCAGGTCACCGTAGTCTGTGATACTTGAGCTTTTTCGTGGACAACTTCTATCCTTTATTGGCTTGGTAGTTCTGAGGCCTCCTTAGTAGGGCTGGCGATCAGAATGTCGTCTGAATATTGAAGGAGTGTTTCCTTTTCCAGAGGTAGAACTTTTAGGTCTTTAGCTGAGCTTTCCCCAAAGATGGTGTGGGAATTTTTGAACCCTTGGGGCAAGACAGCCTGGAAGTATTGTTTTAGTTGTATGTTGAGTCCTGTCACTCACAAGCCAAAATTTCTTGTGACTCTGGGACTAATGGAATACAAAAGAAGGCATCAGTGAAGACTAATACAGAATACCAAGTCCTGGTGGTTGGTAGAATGACCAGCAGGGTGTAGGATTTAGGAACTACTGGAGGTATATCCTCAGTGGCTTCACTGACTGTCCTGACATCCTTTACCAGGACTCCAGCAGCCCATGGGGCTCTCGAGGTCAGGCCAATCCCAGGATATGGAGCTCACCTGGGCAGATACCCTACCCCCACCCCAGCCCACGGGGCTCTCGTGTTCAGGCCCCTCCCAGGATATGGGATTCCCTGGGCAGGTCCTCTGCAGTCCATGGGGCTCCCGTGGTCAGGCCCCTCCCAGGATACAGAGCTACCCTTGCAGGTACCTTGGCAGGGCTGGGCACACAGGAACCGTGCACATAGCCCTCATTGCAGAGCACTCCCAGCTCACCTGTCGCTCAGATCTGACACAGAGCACCTCAGAGCAGGACTTGAACTAACAAACAGCAGCTCTGACAGGTCTGTGACCCTGGGCATCACTCTGTGCGGCCTCCTCCACCTGGTCTTCCAGAGACTTCCACTGCACCCGGGGCACCAGGCCTCTGTCTCCAACCACCACCCACCCCTCCTCTCCCTGACTCCTGGGTTCCTCTCATTAGGAGAGGGTTTTCTTGAAGTTGTCTCCCACTCATGGGCCAGATAATATAATTAGAAAACAAGCCAGAGCTGCAGCCCCTTGTCTATCCTGACTCTCAGGAGCCCACACCTGTTCCTTGGACCTGGCCAATTCAGCAAGTTCCATTTTCAGCAACTGTGAGCCCCTGAGGGGTGATTATTGGCTGGCTTGGGAAGCCTGACCGTGCCGGCCAGCCCTTCCCAGGTGTGCCTGGGTTGAGATCAATATAAACACCGCTCCAGGCAGCAAGAGCCCCTGCAGCTGTGCCTGACGCCATTTTCTCTGCCCTGTCAGCAGTCTCGGGGCTGGGCTGGTGGGAGGGAGTGAGAGGCCACGGCTTTGTGGGTGTCCCAGTGTGAGTGGGGCTCTGCTGGACTTTCTGCAGCAGTTGCCAAGATGCTACCTGCTAAAGAAGAGGATGTGTCACCCACACCTGCCGCTGGAATTTCTCCCTGGGCACAGGTGAGGAAGGAAGAAAGCAGTGGGGGCCGGGACAGCAGGGGTATCTCAGGCAGGGAAATGGAGAGCTTCCAGAAGAGCACCCAGGGCCAGGACCATCCTGGCTGGCCTGCAGGCACCAAGTCGGCTGGCATGCTGTCCCTCATGTGGCTCCATGGCCCTTCCTCTAGGTTTTCAAGTCCTTGTACATATTCAGGTGTTTAGCCTTGGAAGGGTGGGAACATTTCAGCAGCAGCTGGCCTGGGGCTCGGCCCACGTTTACTCACAGATACCTCGGCACGGTCCACCAGCTTTGCAGTGAGGACGCTTGTTGCGAGGAGCATGCTGGCTGAATGGGAGATGATTCCCCACCACTGACCAACTTCAGAATTGTTTGCAATTGGAGCAAGTGCCCTGAAACGGTTTTCCTCTGTGTAACTGGTGGGTTCTGTTCTTTTTTATCTTTTTTTCGTTTTTGGTTCAAGGTAGATTTTATTCCTCTTTTGTGTATTTACAGATATAAGCATGGAAATAATTTATTCATATAAATACATGTATGTGAAGGGAAGAATATTTTTCTGTTTTACTTTTTTTAATTTTATTTTTTTATTTTGAATTTAATTTTATATTTTTATACAGCAGGTTGTTTTTGGTTATCTACTTTATACATATAAATGTATACATACCAATCCCAATATCTCAACTCCTCCCACCACCATCCCCAACAGCTTTCCCCCCTTGTTGTCCATACGTTTGTTGTATACATGTATTGCTCTATTTCTGCCTTGCAAAACGGTTCATCTGTACAATTTTTCTAGGTTCCACATATATGCATTAATATACAAGATTTGCTTTTCTCTTTCTGACTTACTTCACTCTGTATGACAGTCTCTAGATCCATCAACGTCTCTACAAATGTCCCAATTTCATTCCTTTTTATGGCTTAGTAATATTCCATTTTATATATGTACCACATCTTTATGCATTCGTCTGTCTGTGGGCATTTAGGTTGCTTCCATTTCCTGGATAGTGTAAATAGTGATGCAATGAACATTGTGGTGAATGTCTCTTTTTGATTTATGGTTTTGTCTGGGTATATGCCCAGTAGAGGGATTGCTGTATCATATGGTAATTCTATTCTTAGTTTTATAAGAAACTCCATAATGTTCTCCACAGTGACTGTATCAATTTACGTTCCCAACAATAGTGGAAGAGGATTCCTTATCTCCACACCGTTTCCAGCATTTGTTGTTTGTAGATTTTCTGATGATGCCCATTCTAATAGGTGTGAGGTGATACACCATGGATGAGTCTATTTCGTTGAGCAAAGAGTAGGTCTTGTTTATTACGTATTTGGCTTATGGAATGGTATGTGTGCTAATTTCAATCTGTTTTTATACAGCAGCCCAACTCAACTTTCCCCTTAAGCAAGCATAAGGTTTTTATCTAAATGTGAGACTCTGTTCGGTTTTGTAATTCAGTTTATGTGTAGCCAAGTTTACACTCCCTCTATTAGTGATATCTTATGATAATTATCTTTCTTTGTGTGATATATTTCTCTTAGAATCATCATAATTAAATCCACTCAATTTGCTGCTACAGGCCTGATGACATTGATTTCACTGCTGAGTGATATTCCGTTGTACGTAAGTAGCACAACTTCTTTATCCATTTTTTTCTTTCTGGGATATTTAATTTGTACTGGACTCGAGGTTCTTGTAAACACAGCAGCCCTAAATTTTGTGTTGGCTGTGTCTTGTTGATTTTAATTTTCCTAAGCTATAGGGCCAAAAGTGGAAGTGCCCTAGGCTCTGTAGCTTTGTTTTTTAGATGTTTCAGGATACACCATGAACATCTCCAGAGTGTCTGTTGGCAATTTACATCCCGCCCATCAGCATAACACGGCTCCCTGTTCTCCATGGCCTGTCCTGTGTTTCTGGTTTTTACACTTTATTCAGATGGCCTTTTTGACGAATGGGAAATGTGACTTCATTGTAGTGTGGATTTCCATTGCTGGAGTGCTTGGTTGGCCAAAATGTTCCTATGCGTTTTTTCCTGAATATATTCAGGAAAAATGTATACGCACTTTTTGTCCATGTGCATCACTGTCAAAGATCTGCCGCTTTTCATATGCTTTAAATGCAATTCCAATCTACCTCTTGAAATATGATTCCTGCAATTCTGCCTCGTTTTCAAGTCCTCTTTGCAGACTTACTTCGATATATTTTTGCCAATAGCTGTCATTTATCTCTGCAGGTTTGTGAATTACAGTGCCCCTGAGCTCCTTTCTTAACTCGCTTCCTTGTAAGCTGGCCACAAAACTGCAGGTTTGCTTCAGGCCATAATCAGGGTCCAGCACGGCACTCTGAGCCTTTGGTTAATTCCTCTTCCTGGTGGGAAATTAGAGTTAAATGTGCCCCTCCAGATACCTGCCTCACTCCCAGCCACATGGTGATGTATGTCCTCAGGTTTGAGGCCATATGTGATGGGTTCCTCATCTTTTGATGATGTGGCCCCACTGGTGTGTGGACACTCCTGCCTGGTTCCCATCCCCTTGGTGATGTGGGCCCTCTGGTGAGACTCTGATCCTGGTTGGGTTCCTCACACATCCGTGAGGTGAGCCCTCTTCTCTGAGGTCACTCCTGCCTGGCTGGCACAACCCGCCTTGTTGACTTCGGCACCCTGGTGGCAGTTGGAGCCTGCTGGGAGCCTCCTTCCCGCGGTGATGAGGCCCTCTGGCGTCAGACCCTAATGGCGGGGTTCCCACATTTTCTGATACGTGCTAAGTGGTACGAGGGCACTCCTGCCAGGTTCCCATCCTCATGAGCGTGTGGGCCTTCTGTTCTGAGGTCCTAACGGCTGGGTTGCTCACACTTTCATGATGTGGGCCCTCTGCTGTGAGGTCAATCCTGCCTGGCTGGCGCACGTCGCCTTGGCGATGTGGACCCTCTGGTGGCAGTTGGAGTGTGCTGGGGCCTCCTCCCCTCAGTGATGAGGGCCTTCTGGTGTCAGGCCCTAAGTGCTGGGCTCCACACATTTTCTGATGTGTGCCCAGTGGTGCGAGTCACTCCTGCCAGGTTCCCATCCCCATGGGCATGTGGGACTTCTGTTCTGTGGTCCCAACTGCTGGGTTGCTCACAGTTTCATGATGTGGGCCCTTTGCTGTGTGTTCACTCTGGCCTGTATCCCATAGTGTCAGTGCTCTGGGCCTCCAGCTTGGAGTTTCCAACTTCTCGATTCCTCACCTTTTTTATTCTATGGGCCCTCGGTTGTGCGTCTCCTCCTGCATGCCTCACTCCCAGCCCCTTCGTGATGTGTGTCCCCTTGTTTGAGGCCACATGTGCTGTGTTCCTCACCTTTCTATAATGTGGCCACACTGGTGTGAGGACACTCTTGCCTGGTTCCCATTCCCTTGGTGATGTTGGCCCCACTGCTGTTAGGACAGTCTTGCCTGGTTCCCATCACCTTGGTGATGTTGGCCCTCTGGTGAGAGTCTGATCCTGGTTAGGTTCCTCACCCTTCTGTGAGGTGGGCCCTCTGCTCTGAGGTCACTCCTGCCTGGCTGGCACACCCCGCCTTGGCAACGTCGGCCATATGGTGGCAGTTGGAGCCTGCTGGGAGCCTCCTCCCCTCAGTGATGAGGGCCCTCTGGCCTCAGGCCCTAACTGCTGGGTTCCCACATTTTCTGATTCGTGCTAAGTGGTGCAAGGACACTCCTGCCAGGTTCCCATCCCCATGGGGATGTGAGCCTTCTGCTCTGAGGTCCCAACGGCTATGTTGCTCACAGTTTCATGATGAGGGCCCTCTGGTGTGAGTTCACTCCTGCCTAGATCCCATAGCCTCGCTGCTCCTGGCTGCCTGCCGGAGGTTCCAACTGTGGGATTCCTCACCTTTGTTATTCTATGGTCCCTCTGTTTTGAGGATACTCTGGCCTGCCTCACTCCCAGCCCCTTGGTGATGTGTGTCCTCAGGTTTGAGGCCACGTGTGCTGGGTCCCTCAAATTATGGTGATGTAGCCCCACTGGTGTGAGGACACTCCTGCCTGGTTCCCATTCCCTTGGTGATGTTGGCCCTCTGGTGACAGTCTGATCCTTGTTGGGTTCCTCACACTTCTGTGAGGTGGGCTTTCTGCTCTGAGGTCACTCCTGCCTGGTTGGCACACCCCGCCTTGGTGACATCGGCCTTATGGTGGCAGTTAGAGCCTGCTGGGAGCCTCCTCCCCTCGGTGATGAGGGTCCTCTGGCCTCAGGTCCTAACTGCTGGGTTCCCACATTTTCTGATTCGTGGAAGTGGGCCGAGGACACTCCTGTCAGGTTCCCATCCCCATAGGGATGTGGGCCTTCTGCTCTGAGGTCCCATTCGCTGGGTTGCTCACAGTTTCATGATGTGGGACCTCTGCTGTGAGTTTGCTGTGGCCTGGATCCCATAGACTCTGTGCTCTGGGCGGCCTACTGGCCGGTTCCAACTGCTGGATTCCTCACAACTTTTATTCTGTGGGCTCTGTTTTGTGAGGATACTCCTGCTTGCCTCACTCCTAGCCCCTTGGAGATGTGGGTCCCCTGTTTTAGGCCACATGTTCTGGGTTCCTCACCTTTCTATAATGTGGCCACACTGGTGTGAGGACCCTCCTGCCTGGTTCCGATCCCCTTGGTGATGTGGGCCCTCTGGTGAGAGTCTTATCCTGGCTGGTTTCCTCACCCTTCTGTGAGGTAGGCCCTCTGCGGTGAGGTCACTCCTGCCTGGCTGGCACACATCACCTTGGTGACGTGGGCCCTCAGTTGGGAGTTGGTGTCTGCTGCGAGTCTCCGTCCCTCGGTAATGAGGGCCCTCTTGCGTCAGACCCTAACTCCTGGGCTCCCAAAATTTGCAGATGTGCGACCTGTGGTGCGAGTACACTCCTGTCAGGTTCCCAACCCCATGGGAATTTGGGCCTTCTGCTCTGAGGTCCCAACGGCTGGGGTGCTCACAGTTTCATGATGAGGGCCCTCTGATGTGCGTTCATTCCGGCCTAGATCCCATAGGCTTGCTGCTCCTGGGCGCCTGCTGGGAGGTTCCAACTGCGGGATTCCTCACCTTTTTTATTCTATGGGCCCTCTGTTTTGAGGCTCCTCCTGCCTGCCTCAATCCCAGCCCCGTTGTGATATGTGTCCTCTGGTGTGAGGCCACGTGTGCTGGGTCCCTCACCTTTCGATGATGTGGCCCCAATGGTGTGAGGACACTCGTGCCTGTTTCCCAGCCCCTTGGTGATGTGGCCCCTCTGGTGAGAGTCTGATCCTGGCTGGGTTCCTTACCGTTCTGTGAGGTGGGCCCTGTGCTCTGAGGTAACTCCTGCCTGGCTTGCTCCCATTGCCTTGGTGACGTCGGCCCTCTGGTGGCAGTTGGATCCTTTTGGAGACTCCTGTCCTCGGTGATGAGGTCCTCGGTGATGAGGTCCCTCTGGCGTCAGGCTCTAACTGCTGGGCTCCCCAGGTTTTCTGATGTGAGCCCAGTGATGCCAGGACACTCGTGAAATGTTCCCATCCCCATGGCGATATGGGCCTTCTGCTCTGAGGTTCCAACGACTGGGTTGCTCACAGTTTCCTGATGTTAGCTCTCTGGTGTTAGTTCACTCATTCCTAGATCCCATAGCCTCTGTACTCTGGGCCGCCTGCTGGGAAGTTCCAACTGCTGGGTTCCTCACCTTTTTTATTCTTTGGGCCCTGTGTTGGGAGGCTCCTCCTGCCTGTGTCACTCCCAGCCCCTTGGTGATGTAGGTCCTCTGGTTTGTGGCCACATGTGCCAGTTTCCTCATCTTTTAGTGATGTGGCCCCACTGGTGTGAGGACACTCGTGCCTGGTTCCCGTCCCCTTGGTGATATGGGCCCTCTGGTGAGAGTCTGATCCTGGTTGGGTTCCTCACACTTCTTTGAGGTGGGCCGTCTGCTGTGAGGTCACTCCTGCCTGGCTGGCACACCCCGCCTTGGCGACGTGGGCCCTCTTGTGGTAGTTGGAACATGCTGGGAGCCTCCTCCCCTCAGTGATGAGGGCCCTCTGGCGTCAGGCCCTAACTGCTGGGTACCCACATTTTCTGATATGTGCTAAGTGGTGCGAGGACACTCCTGCCATGCTCCCAACACCTTGGGGATGCGGACCTTCTGCTCTGAGGTCCAAATGGCTGGGTTGCTCGCAGTTTCATGATGTGGACCCTCTGCTGTGAGTTTACTGCGGCCTGAATCGCATAGACTTGGTGCTCTTGGCCGCCTGCTGGGAGGTTCCCATTGCTGGATTCCTCAGCTTTTTTATTCTATGGGCCCTGTGTTGTGAGGCTACTCCTGCCTGCCTCATTCCGAGCCCCTTGGAGATGTGGGTCTTCTGGTTTAGGCCACATGTGCTGGGTTCCTCACCTTTCTATGATGTGGCCACACTGGTGTGAAGACTCTCCTGCCTGGTTCTGATCACCTTGGTGATGTGGGCCCTCTGGTGAGAGTCTTATCCTGGCTGTGTTCCTCACCCTTCTGTGAGGTAGGCCCTCTGCGGTGAGGTCACTCCTACCTGGCTGTCACACGTCACCTTGGCGACGTGGGACCTCAGTTGGGTGTTGGTGCCTGATTGGAGTCTCCTCCCCTTGGTAATGAGGGCCCTCTGGCGTCAGGCCCTAACTCCTGGGTTCCCTAAATTCTCTGATGTGTGCCCTGTGGTGCGAGTACACTTCTGACAGGTTCCCAACCCCATGGGAATGTGGGCCTTCTGCTCTGAGATCCCAACGCCTAGGTTGCTCACAGTTTCATGATGACGGCCCTCTGGTGTGAGATCACTCCGGCCTGGATCCCATAGTCTCGCTGCTCCTGGCCGCCTGCTGGGAGGTTCCAACTGCGGGATTCTTCACCTCTTTAATTCTATGGTCCCTCTGTTTTGAGGCTCCTCCTGCCTGCCTCAATCCCAGCTCCCTTGTGATGTGTGTCCTCTGGTTTGAGGCCACGTGTGCTGGGTCCCTCACTTTTCGGTGATGTGGCCCCACTAGTGTGAGGACACTCCTGCCTGGTTCCCATTCCCTTGGTGATGTGGGCCCTCTGGTGAGAATCTGATCCTCTTTGGTTCTTCACACTTCTGTGAGGTTGACCCTCTGCTCTGAGGTCACTCCTGCCTGGTTGTCGCACTCCGCATTGGCGACGTCGCCCCTCTGGTAGCAGTCGGAGCTGGCTGGGAGTCACCGCCCCTCGGTGATGAGGGCCCTCTGGCATCAGGCACTAATTGCTGGGCTCCCCACATTTTTTCATGTGTGCCCACTCTTGCGATGACACTCCTGCTTGTTTCCCTTCCCCATGGGGATGTGGGCCTTCTGCTCTGAGGTCACAACGGCTGGGTTGCTTACAGAATCACAATGAGGGCCCTCTGTTGTGAGTTCATGCCGGCCTGGATCTCATAGCCTCAGTGCTCTGGGCCGCCTGCTAGGAAGATCCAACTGCTGGCTTCCACACCTTTTGTATACAATGGGACATGTGTTGTGAGGTTAATCCTGCCTGCCTCACTCCGAAACCCATGGTGATGTGGGTCCTCTGGTTTGAGGCCACATGTGCTGGGTACCTCAACTTTTGATGATGTGGCCCCACGGGTGTGAGGACACTCCTGCCTGGTTCCCATCACCTTGGTGATGTGGGCCCTCTGGGGAGAGTCTGATCCTGGCTGGGTTCCCTACCATTCTGTGAGGTGGGCCCTCTGATGTCAGGTCACTCCTGCCTGGCTAGCTCACATCGCCTTGGCGACGTGGGTCCTCTGTTGGCCACTGGAGCATGCTGGGAGCCTCCTACTCCCGTGAATGATGGCCCTGGAAAAAATGCATATGCCCTTTTTGGCCAAGTGCTTCATTGACGAGGTTCTGCCACTTCTCTTATGCTTTCAGAGCAATTCACGTCTACCTCCTGAAATCGGATTCCAGCAATTCTGCCCCACTTTCAAGTCCTCTTCGCAGCCTTAATTCAATATATTTTTGTACGATTTCTGTCATTTATAAGTCTGCAGGTATGTGAATGACAGTGCCCCTGAGCTCCTTTCCTCAACTCGCTTTCTTGTGAGCTGGCCACAAAACCGCAGGATTGCTTCAGGCCCTAATCTTGTTCCAGCACGGCATGCTGAGCCTTTGGTTAATTCCTTTTCCTGTTGGGAAATGAGTGTTAAAATTGCCCGTGCATACTGGGCATATACCCTGAGAAAACCAAAATTCAAAAAGAGTCATGTACCAAAATGTTCATTGCAGCTCTATTTACAATAGCCCGGAGATGGAAAGAACCTAAGCGCCCATCATCAGACGAATGGATAAAGAAGATGTGGCACATATACACAATGGAATATTACTCAGCCTTAAAAAGAAATGAAACTGAGTTATTTGTAATGAGATGGATAGACCTAGAGTCTGTCATACAGAGTGAAGTAAGTCAGAAAGAAAAAGACAAATAGCGTATGCTAACACATATATATGGAATTTAAAGGAAAAAAATGTCATGAAGAACCTAGGGATAAGACAGGAATAGAGGCGCAGACCTACTGGAGAACGGAATTGAGGATATGGGGAGGGGGAATGGTGAGTTTTGACAGGGCGAGAGAGAGTCATGGACATATACACACTAACAAATGTAGTAAGGTAGATAGCAAGGGGGAAGCAGCCGCAAGGCACAGGGATATTAGCTCGGGGCGTTGGGACAGCCTGGAGGGGTGGAAGGGGGAGAGAGGGAGGGAGGGAGACACAAGAGGGAAGACACAGGGAGCATATGTATATGTATAGCTGATTCACTTTGTTATAAAGCAAAAACTAACACACCATTGTAAAGCAATTATACCCCAATAAAGATGTTAAAAAAAATATTTGCCCGTGCACACACCTACAGATAGTCTCCCATTGGTTCTCCTTATTCCTGTTCATCTTGCGCAGAAATTGCAAACAGTGCCAAACAGGAGGTTAAAGGCACTGACTCTCCAAATGGGGAGAGTGTAAGAAAAGGGTCTGGAATGGTGAACCTGAGTACCAGGGGACGAAAACAGACATGCATGTAAAAAGGTTTCCCAGTCACACGGTGGAGCATACTCTGGGTTTCCCATGCAAATTTTAGCAGAAGGAAGAATCCCTTGAACCTGGAGAGTTGGGAACCATGGAATGGGTACCAGGCAGTATGACATCAAAGGGTCTGCATTTGCTCACTGAACCTCACCAATGCTATCAGCCCAAAGGGTCAAGCCTTATCTCTCACCCAGCTCTGGGTGTAGATGTGGTAAACCAGGTTGCATCACATGCCCTGTGTGAGTTATTTAAGAATTGCTCTCTATTTCACTGTCATTGTGTTTTGTTTTTGAAATTTTTTTTTGACACTGGGATTTATCGGATTTTCACTGCTGCGTTAATGCCGCTGTACACACTCTTGATTCTCTTACGGAGACATAAATATCCACGGGTTTTAAGATTCTTCCTAGTCAGGTATATTCCTAGGCGTTGAATATGTGGTGTTGAGTCCATTTCGTTGAGCAAGGAGTAGGTCTTGTCTATTACATATTTGGCTTATGGAACGGTATCTGCTAATTTCAGTCTCTGGTTTTATGCAGCACTCCAACGCACCTTTCTCCATAAGAAAGCACAAGTTGGTTTTCTAAATTTGAGACTGTTCTGTTTTGTAATTCAGTTCATGTGTAGTCAAGTTTACATACTGTGTATTAGTGATATTTTATGATGTTTCTTTTTATGTGTGACTTATTTCACGTAGAATCACCATACCTGTATCCACTCACTATGCCACTACGGGCCTGATGACACAGATTTCATTGCTGAGTGATATTCCATTGTACGTACGTACCACAACTTCTTTATCCATTGTTTGCTCTCTGAGATATTTACCTGGTTCTGTAAACGAGGTTCTTGTGAACAGAGAGGTCCCAAACTTTGAGGTGGCTGGGTGTTTTTGATTTTAATTTCCCTAAGCTGTAGGACCATAAGTGGAAGTGCCATAGGCTGTGTTGCTTTGTTTCTTACGTGTTTCAGGAAACACATAACACTTCTCCAGAATGGCTGTCGGCAATTTACATCATATGCATCAGCATAATAAGGATCCCTGTTTTCCATTGCCTGTCCTCCGATTCTGGATTTTACAATTTTTTTAAATGGCCCTTTTGCCCTGCGGGGCACTGAGATTTCATTGTAGTGCAGGTTTATTTACAAGCTTCTTGGTTGGCCAAAAAGTGCGTATGCGTTTTTTCCTGAATATATTTAGGGAAAAAAGCATCCGCACTTTTTGGAAAAGTGCATCATTATCGACGTTCTGCCTCTTTTCCTATTCTTTAAGTGCAATTCCAGTTTAACCCTTCAATCGTTTTCCTGAATTTCTGCCCCGCTTTCAAGTCCCCTTTGCAGGCTTACTTCAATATATTTTTGGAGGATAGCTGTCATTTATAACTCTGCAGGTTTGTGAATTACAGTGCCCCTGAGCTCCTTTCTTCAACTCGCTTTCTTGTGAGCTGGGCACAAAACAGCAGGATTGCTTCAGGCACTAATCTCTTTCCAGCAGGGCACGCTGAGCGTTTGGTTAATTCCTCTTCCTGGTGGGAAATGAGCATTACATTTGCCCGTGCAGACACCTACAGCTAGTCTCTCATTGGTTCTCCCTATTCCTGTTCATCTTGCACAGAAATTGCAAGCTGTGCCAAAGAGGAGGTTAAAGGCACTGACTCTCCAAGCGGGGAGAGTGTTAGTAAAGCATCTGGAATGGTGAACCCGAGGACCAGGATACGAAAACTGAGATGCATTTTAAATCGTTTCCCAATCACACGGTGGACGATACTCTGGGTTTCCCATGCATGTTTTAGCTGGAGGAAGAATCCCTTGAACCTGGAGAGTTGGGACCCATGGAATGGGTACCATGCAGTATGACTTCAAAGGGTCTGCATTTGCTCACCAAAACTCACCAATGCTTTCAGCCTGAAGTGTCCAGCCTTATGTCTCAACCAGCTCTCGGTGTAGATGTGGTCAATCCCGGTTGCATCACATACCCTGAGTGAATTATTTAAGAATTGCTCTCTATTTCACTGTCTTTGTGTATTGTTTTCGAAATTTATTTTGATAATGGGATTTATCGGATTTTCACTGCTGCGTTTCGGCCGCTGTACACACGCTTGATTCTCTTACGGAGACATATATATCCATGGGTTTTAAGATTCTTCCTAGTCAGGTATATTCCTAGGCGTTGAATATGTGGTGTTGAGTCCATTTCGTTGAGCAAGGAGTAGGTCTTGTCTATTACATATTTGGCTTATGGAATGTTATCTGTGCTCATTTCAGTCTCTGGTTTTATGCAGCACCCCAACGCACCTTTCCCCATAAGCAAGCACTAGTTGGTTTTCTAAATTTGAGACCCTGTTCTGTTTTGTAATTCAGTTCATGTGTAGTCAAGTTTACATTCCGTGTATTAGTGATATCTTATGATGTTTCTTTTTCTGTGTGACGTAGTTCACGTAGAATCACCGTACCTGCATCCACTCACTATGCCGCTACGGGCCTGATGACACAGATTTCATTGCTGAGTTATATTGCATTGTACGTACGTGCCACAACTTCTTTATCCATTTTTTGCTTTCTGGGATATTTACCTGATACTGTAGACGAGCTTCTTGTGAACACAGCCGTCCCAAATATTGGGGTGGCTGTCTGTTTTTGATTTTAATTTCCGTAAGCTATAGGACCATAAGTGGAAGTGCCATAGGCTGTGTTGCTTTGTTTCTTACGTGTTTCAGGAAACACCATACACTTCTCCAGGGTGGCTGCTGGCAGTTTACATCCTGCCAATCAGCATAACAAGGCTCCCTGTTCTCCATATCCTGTCCTACCTTTCTGGATTTTACACTTTTTTTCAGATGGCCCTTTTGCCCGGGGGGCAGTGAGACTTCATTGTAGTGCAGATTTCCTTTACAGGCTTGCTTGGTTGGCCAAAAAGGGCGTATGCGTTTTTTCCTGAATATATTCAGGAAAAAACGCATACCCCCTTTTTGGCCAAGTGCATCATTGTCGACGTTGTGCCTCTTTTCCTATGCTTTCAGGGCAATTCCAGTCTACCCCCTGCAATCGTTTTCCTGAAATTCTGCCCCGCTTTCAAGTCCCCTTCGCAGGCTTACTTCAATATACTTTTGGAAGATAGCTGTCATTTATAACTCTGTAGGTTTGTGAATTACAGTGCCCCTGAGCTCCTTTCTTCACCTCGCTTTCTTGTGAGCTGGGCACAAAACCGCAGGATTGCTTCAGGCCCTAATCTGTTTCCCGCAGGGCACACTGAGCCTTTGTTTAATTCCTCTTCCTGGTCGGCAATGAGCGTTACATTTGCCCGTGCAGACACCTACAGCTAGTCTCTCATTGGTTCTCCCTATTCCTGTTCATCTTGCACAGAAATTGCAAGCTGTGCCAAACAGGAGGTTAAAGGCACTGACTGTCCAAGTGTGGAGAGTGTTAGTAAAGCATCTGGAATGGTGAACCCGAGGACCAGGATACGAAAACTGAGATGCATTTTAAAATGTTTCCCAATCACACGGTGGACGATACTCTGGGTTTCCCATGCATGTTTTAGCTGGAGGAAGAATGCCTTGAACCTGGAGAGTTGGGACCCATGGAATGGGTACCATGCAGTTTGACTTCAAAGGGTCTGCATTTGCTCACCGAGACTCACCAATGCTATCAGCCTGAAGTGTCCAGCCTTATGTCTCAACCAGCTCTGGGTGTAGATGTGGTCAATCCCGGTTGCATCACATGCCCTGAGTGAATTATTTAAGAATTGCTCTCTATTTCACTGTCTTTGTGTTTTGTTTTCGAAATTTATTTTGATAATGGGATTTATCGGATTTTCACTGCTGCGTTTCGGCCGCTGTACACACGCTTGATTCTCTTATGGAGACATATATATCCATGGGTTTTAAGATTCTTCCTAGTCAGGTATATTCGTAGGGGTTGAATATGTGGTGTTGGGTCCATTTCGTTGAGCAAGGAGTAGGTCTTTTCTATTACATATTTGGCTTATGGAAAGTTATCTGTGCTAATTTCAGTCTCTGGTTTTATGCAGCACCCCAACGCACCTTTCCCCATAAGCAAGCACTAGTTGATTTTCTAAATTTGAGACCCTGTTCTGTTTTGTAATTCAGTTCATGTGTAGTCAAGTTTACATTCCGTGTATTAGTGATATCTTATGATGTTTCTTTTTCTGTGTGACGTAGTTCACGTAGAATCACCGTACCTGCATCCACTCACTATGCCGCTACGGGCCTGATGACACAGATTTCATTGCTGAGTGATATTGCATTGTACGTACGTGCCACAACTTCTTTATCCATTTTTTGCTTTCTGGGATATTTACCTGATACTGTAGACGAGCTTCTTGTGAACACAGCCGTCCCAAATATTGGGGTGGCTGTCTGTTTTTGATTTTAATTTCCGTAAGCTATAGGACCATAAGTGGAAGTGCCATAGGCTGTGTTGCTCTGTTTCTTACGTGTTTCAGGAAACACCATACACTTCTCCAGGGTGGCTGCTGGCAATTTACATCCTGCCAATCAGCATAACAAGGCTCCCTGTTCTCCATATCCTGTCCTACCTTTCTGGATTTTACACTTTTTTCAGATGGCCCTTTTGCCCGCGGGGCAGTGAGACTTCATTGTAGTGCAGATTTCCTTTACAGGCTTGCTTGGTTCGCCAAAAAGGGCGTATGCGTTTTTTCCTGAATATATTCAGGAGAAAACGCATGCGCCCTTTTTGGCCAAGTGCATCATTGTCGATGTTCTGCCTCTTTTCCTATGCTTTCAGGGCAATTCCAGTCTACCCCCTGCAATCGTTTTCCTGAAATTCTGCCCCGCTTTCAAGTCCCCTTCGCAGGCTTACTTCAATATATTTTTGGAGGAGAGCTGTCATTTATAACTCTGCAGGTTTGTGAATTACAGTGCCCCTGAGCTCCTTTCTTCAACTCGCTTTCTTGTGAGCTGGACACAAAACCAAAGGATTGCTTCAGGCCCTAATCTGTTTTCAGCAGGGCACGCTGAGCCTTTGTTTAATTCCTCTTCCTGGTGGGCAATGAGCGTTACATTTGCCCGTGCAGACACCTACAGCTAGTCTCTCATTGGTTCTCCCTATTCCTGTTCATCTTGCACAGAAATTGCAAGCTGTGCCAAACAGGAGGTTAAAGGCACTGACTCTCCAAGCGGGGAGAGTGTTAGTAAAGCATCTGGAATGGTGAACCCGAGGACCAGGATACGAAAACTGAGATGCATTTTAAATCGTTTCCCAATCACACGGTGGACGATACTCTGGGTTTCCCATGCATGTTTTAGCTGGAGGAAGAATGCCTTGAACCTGGAGAGTTGGGACCCATGGAATGGGTCCCATGCAGTATGACTTCAAAGGGTCTGCATTTCCTCACCGAAACTCACCAGTGCTATCAGCCAGAAGTGTCCAGCCTTATGTCTCAACCAGCTCTGGGTGTAGATGTGGTCAATCCCGGTTGCATCACATGCCCTGAGTGAATTATTTAAGAATTGCTCTCTATTTCACTGTCTTTGTGTTTTGTTTTCGAAATTTATTTTGATAATGGTCTTTATCGGATTTTCACTGCTGCATTTCCGCCGCTGTACACACGCTTGATTCTCTTACGGAGATATATATATCCATGGGTTTTAAGATTCTTCCTAGTCAGGTATATTCCTAGGCGTTGAATATGTGGTGTTGAGTCCATTTCGTTGAGCAAGGAGTAGGTCTTGTCTATTACATATTTGGCTTATGGAATGTTATCTGTGCTAATTTCAGTCTCTGGTTTTATGCAGCACCCCAACGCACCTTTCCCCATAAGCAAGCACTAGTTGGTTTTCTAAATTTGAGACCCTGTTCTGTTTTGTAATTCAGTTCATGTGTAGTCAAGTTTATATTCCGTGTATTAGTGATATCTTATGATGTTTCTTTTTCTGTGTGACGTAGTTCACGTAGAATCACCGTACCTGCATCCACTCACTATGCCGCTATGGGCCTGATGACACAGATTTCATTGCTGAGTGATATTGCATTGCACGTACGTGCCACAACTTCTTTATCCATTTTTTGCTTTCTGGGATATTTACCTGATACTGTAGACGAGCTTCTTGTGAACACAGCCGTCCCAAATATTGGGGTGGCTGTCTGTTTTTGATTTTAATTTCCGTAAGCTATAGGACCATAAGTGGAAGTGCCATAGGCTGTGTTGCTTTGTTTCTTACGTGTTTCTGGAAACACCATACACTTCTCCAGGGTGGCTGCTGGCAGTTTACATCCTGCCAATCAGCATAACAAGGCTCCCTGTTCTCCATATCCTGTCCTACCTTTCTGGATTTTACACTTTTTTCAGATGGCCCTCTTGCCCGAGGGGCAGTGAGACTTCATTGTAGTGCAGATTTCCTTTACAGGCTTGCTTGGTTGGCCAAAAAGGGCGTATGCGTTTTTTCCTGAATATATTCAGGAAAAAACGCATACCCCCTTTTTGGCCAAGTGCATCATTGTCGACGTTGTGCCTCTTTTCCTATGCTTTCAGGGCAATTCCAGTCTACCCCCTGCAATCGTTTTCCTGAAATTCTGCCCGCTTTCAAGTCCCCTTCGCAGGCTTACTTCAATATACTTTTGGAAGATAGCTGTCATTTATAACTCTGTAGGTTTGTGAATTACAGTGCCCCTGAGCTCCTTTCTTCACCTCGCTTTCTTGTGAGCTGGGCACAAAACCGCAGGATTGCTTCAGGCCCTAATCTGTTTCCCGCAGGGCACACTGAGCCTTTGTTTAATTCCTCTTCCTGGTCGGCAATGAGCGTTACATTTGCCCGTGCAGACACCTACAGCTAGTCTCTCATTGGTTCTCCCTATTCCTGTTCATCTTGCACAGAAATTGCAAGCTGTGCCAAACAGGAGGTTAAAGGCACTGACTGTCCAAGTGTGGAGAGTGTTAGTAAAGCATCTGGAATGGTGAACCCGAGGACCAGGATACGAAAACTGAGATGCATTTTAAAATGTTTCCCAATCACACGGTGGACGATACTCTGGGTTTCCCATGCATGTTTTAGCTGGAGGAAGAATGCCTTGAACCTGGAGAGTTGGGACCCATGGAATGGGTACCATGCAGTATGACTTCAAAGGGTCTGCATTTGCTCACCGAGACTCACCAATGCTATCAGCCTGAAGTGTCCAGCCTTATGTCTCAACCAGCTCTGGGTGTAGATGTGGTCAATCCCGGTTGCATCACATGCCGTGAGTGAATTATTTAAGAATTGCTCTCTATTTCACTGTCTTTGTGTTTTGTTTTCGAAATTTATTTTGATAATGGGATTTATCGGATTTTCACTGCTGCGTTTCGGCCGCTGTACACACGCTTGATTCTCTTATGGAGACATATATATCCATGGGTTTTAAGATTCTTCCTAGTCAGGTATATTCGTAGGGGTTGAATATGTGGTGTTGGGTCCATTTCGTTGAGCAAGGAGTAGGTCTTTTGTATTACATATTTGGCTTATGGAAAGTTATCTGTGCTAATTTCAGTCTCTGGTTTTATGCAGCACCCCAACGCACCTTTCCCCATAAGCAAGCACTAGTTGATTTTCTAAATTTGAGACCCTGTTCTGTTTTGTAATTCAGTTCATGTGTAGTCAAGTTTACATTCCGTGTATTAGTGATATCTTATGATGTTTCTTTTTCTGTGTGACGTAGTTCACGTAGAATCACCGTACCTGCATCCACTCACTATGCCGCTACGGGCCTGATGACACAGATTTCATTGCTGAGTGATATTGCATTGTACGTACGTGCCACAACTTCTTTATCCATTTTTTGCTTTCTGGGATATTTACCTGATACTGTAGACGAGCTTCTTGTGAACACAGCCGTCCCAAATATTGGGGTGGCTGTCTGTTTTTGATTTTAATTTCCGTAAGCTATAGGACCATAAGTGGAAGTGCCATAGGCTGTGTTGCTCTGTTTCTTACGTGTTTCAGGAAACACCATACACTTCTCCAGGGTGGCTGCTGGCAATTTACATCCTGCCAATCAGCATGACAAGGCTCCCTGTTCTCCATATCCTGTCCTACATTTCTGGATTTTACACTTTTTTCAGATGGCCCTTTTGCCCGGGGGGCAGTGAGACTTCATTGTGGTGCAGATTTCCTTTACAGGCTTGCTTGGTTGGCCAAAAAGTGCGTATGCGTTTTTTCCTGAATATATTCAGGAAAAAACGCATACGCCCTTTTTGGCCAACTGCATCATTGTCGACGTTCTGCCTCTTTTCCTATGCTTTCAGGGCAATTCCAGTCTACCCCCTGCAATCGTTTTCCTGAAATTCTTCTCCGCTTTCAAGTCCCCTTCGCAGGCTTACTTCAATATATTTTTGGAGGATAGCTGTCATTTATAACTCTGCAGGTTTGTGAATTACAGTGCCCCTGAGCTCCTTTCTTCAACTCGCTTTCTTGTGAGCTGGGCACAAAACCGCAGGATTGCTTCAGGCCCTAATCGGTTTCTGGCAGGGCATGCTGAGCCTTTGGTTAATTCCTCTTCCTGGTGGGAAATGAGCGTTACGTTTGCCCGTGCAGACACCTAGAGCTAGTCTCTCATTGGTTCTCCCTATTCCTGTTCATGTTGCACAGAAATTGCAAGCTGTGCCAAACAGGAGGTTAAAGGCACTGACTCTCCAAGTAGGGAGAGTGATAGTAAAGCATCTGGAATGGTGAACCCGAGGACCAGGATACGAAAACTGAGATGCATTTTAAATCGTTTCCCAATCACACGGTGGATGATACTCTGGGTTTCCCATGCATGTTTTAGCTGGAGGAAGAATGCCTTGAACCTGGAGAGTTGGGACCCTTGGAATGGGTACCATGCAGTATGACTTCAAAGGGTCTGCATTTGCTCACCGAAACTCACCAATGCTATCAGCCTGAAGTGTCCAGCCTTATGTCTCAACCAGCTCTGGGTGTAGATGTGGTCAATCCCGGTTGCATCACATGCCCTGTGTGAATTAGTTAAGAATTGCTCTCGATTTCACTGTGTTTGTGTTTTGTTTTCGAAATTTATTTTGATAATGGGATTTATCGGATTTTCACTGCTGCGTTTCGGCCGCTGTACACACGCTTGATTCTCTTACGGAGACATATATATCCATGGGTTTTAAGATTCTTCCTAGTCAGGTATATTCCTAGGCGTTGAATATGTGGTGTTGAGTCCATTTCGTTGAGCAAGGAGTAGGTCTTGTCTATTACATATTTGGCTTATGGAATGTTATCTGTGCTAATTTCAGTCTCTGGTTTTATGCAGCACCGCAAGGCACCTTACCGCATAAGCAAGCAGTAGTTGGTTTTCTAAATTTGAGACCGTGTTCTGTTTTGTAATTCAGTTCATGTGTAGTCAAGTTTACATTCCGTGTATTAGTGATATCTTATGATGTTTCTTTTTCTGTGTGACGTAGTTCACGTAGAATCACCGTACCTGCATCCACTCACTATGCCGCTACGGGCCTGATGACACAGATTTCATTGCTGAGTGATATTGCATTGTACGTACGTGCCACAACTTCTTTATCCATTTTTTGCTTTCTGGGATATTTACCTGGTACTGTAGACGAGCTTCTTGGGAACACAGCCGTCCCAAACTTTGGGGTGACTCTCTGTTTTTGATTTTAATTTCCCTAAGGAATAGGACCATAAGTGCAATTGCCATAGGCTGTGTTGCTTTGTTTGTTACGTGTTTCAGGAAACACCATACACTTCTCCTGGGTGGCTGCTGGCAATTTACATCCTGCCAATCAGCATAACAAGGCTCCCTGTTCTCCATATCATGTCCTACATTTCTGGATTTTACACTTTTTTCAGATGGCCCTTTTGCCCGGGGGGCAGTGAGACTTCATTGTGGTGCAGATTTCCTTTACAGGCTTGCTTGGTTGGCCAAAAAGTGCGTATGCGTTTTTTCCTGAATATATTCAGGAAAAAACGCATACGCCCTTTTTGGCCAAGTGCATCATTGTCGACGTTCTGCCTCTTTTCCTATGCTTTCAGGGCAATTCCAGTCTACCCCCTGCAATCGTTTTCCTGAAATTCTGCCCCGCTTTCAAGTCCCCTTCGCAGGCTTACTTCAATATATTTTTGGAGGATAGCTGTCATTTATAACTCTGCAGGTTTGTGAATTACAGTGCCCCTGAGCTCCATTCTTCAACTCGCTTTCCTGTGAGCTGGGCACAAAACCGCAGGAAGGCTTCAGGCCCTAATCTGTTTCCGGCAGGGCATGCTGAGCCTTTGGTTAATTCCTCTTCTTGGTGGGAAATGAGCGTTACGTTTGCCCGTGCAGACACCTACAGCTAGTCTCTCATTGGTTCTCCCTATTCCTGTTCATCTTGCACAGAAATTGCAAGCTGTGCCAAACAGGAGGTTAAAGGCCCTGACTCTCCAAGCAGGGAGAGTGTTAGTAAAGCATCTGGAATGGTGAACCCGAGGACCAGGTTACGAAAACTGAGATGCATTTTAAATCGTTTCCCAATCACACGGTGGACCATACTGTGGGTTTCCCATGCATGTTTTAGCTGGAGGAAGAATCCCTTGATCCTGAAGAGTTGGGACCCATGGAATAGGTACCATGCAGTATGACTTCAAAGGGTCTGCATTTGCTCACTGAAACTCACCAATGCTATCAGCCTGAAGTGTCCATCCTTATGTCTCAACCAGCTCTGGGTGTAGATGTGGTCCATCCCGGTTGCATCACATGCGCTGAGTGAATTATTTAAGAATTGCTGTCTATTTCACTGTCTTTGTGTTTTGTTTTCGAAATTTATTTTGATAATGGGATTTATCGGATTTTCACTGCTGCGTTTCGGCCGCTGTACACACGCTTGATTCTCTTACGGAGCCATATATATCCATGGGTTTTAATATTCTTCCTAGTCAGGTATATTCCTAGGCGTTGAATATGTGGTGTTGAGTCCATTTCGTTGAGCAAGGAGTAGGTCTTGTCTATTACATATTTGGCTTATGGAATGTTATCTGTGCTAATTTCAGTCTCTGGTTTTATGCAGCACCCCATGGCACCTTTCCCCATAAGAAAGCACTAGTTGGTTTTCTAAATTTGAGACCCTGTTCTGTTTTGTAATTCAGTTCATGTGTAGTCAAGTTTACATTCCGTGTATTAGTGATATCTTATGATGTTTCTTTTTCTGTGTGACGTAGTTCACGTAGAATCTCCGTACCTGCATCCACTCACTATGCCGCTACGGGCCTGATGACACAGATTTCATTGCTGAGTGATATTGCATTGTACGTACGTGCCACGACTTCTTTATCCATTTTTTGCTTTCTGGGATATTTACCTGATACTGTAGACGAGCTTCTTGTGAACACAGCCGTCCCAAATATTGGGGTGGCTGTCTGTTTTTGATTTTAATTTCCGTAAGCTATAGGACCATAAGTGGAAGTGCCATAGGCTGTGTTGCTTTGTTTCTTACGTGTTTCAGGAAACACCATACACTTCTCCAGGGTGGCTGCTGGCAGTTTACATCCTGCCAATCAGCATAACAAGGCTCCCTGTTCTCCATATCCTGTCCTACCTTTCTGGATTTTACACTTTTTTCAGATGGCCCTCTTGCCCGAGGGGCAGTGAGACTTCATTGTAGTGCAGATTTCCTTTACAGGCTTGCTTGGTTGGCCAAAAAGGGCGTATGCGTTTTTTCCTGAATATATTCAGGAAAAAACGCATACCCCCTTTTTGGCCAAGTGCATCATTGTCGACGTTGTGCCTCTTTTCCTATGCTTTCAGGGCAATTCCAGTCTACCCCCTGCAATCGTTTTCCTGAAATTCTGCCCGCTTTCAAGTCCCCTTCGCAGGCTTACTTCAATATACTTTTGGAAGATAGCTGTCATTTATAACTCTGTAGGTTTGTGAATTACAATGCCCCTGAGCTCCTTTCTTCACCTCGTTTTCTTGTGAGCTGGGCACAAAACCGCAGGATTGCTTCAGGCCCTAATCTGTTTCCCGCAGGGCACACTGAGCCTTTGTTTAATTCCTCTTCCTGGTCGGCAATGAGCGTTACATTTGCCCGTGCAGATACCTACAGCTAGTCTCTCATTGGTTCTCCCTATTCCTGTTCATCTTGCACAGAAATTGCAAGCTGTGCCAAACAGGAGGTTAAAGGCACTGACTGTCCAAGTGGGGAGAGTGTTAGTAAAGCATCTGGAATGGTGAACCCGAGGACCAGGATACGAAAACTGAGATGCATTTTAAAATGTTTCCCAATCACACGGTGGACGATACTCTGGGTTTCCCATGCATGTTTTAGCTGGAGGAAGAATGCCTTGAACCTGGAGAGTTGGGACCCATGGAATGGGTACCATGCAGTATGACTTCAAAGGGTCTGCATTTGCTCACCGAGACTCACCAATGCTATCAGCCTGAAGTGTCCAGCCTTATGTCTCAACCAGCTCTGGGTGTAGATGTGGTCAATCCCGGTTGCATCACATGCCCTGAGTGAATTATTTAAGAATTGCTCTCTATTTCACTGTCTTTGTGTTTTGTTTTCGAAATTTATTTTGATAATGGGATTTATCGGATTTTCACTGCTGCGTTTCGGCCGCTGTACACACGCTTGATTCTCTTACGGAGACATATATATCCATGGGTTTTAAGATTCTTCCTAGTCAGGTATATTCGTAGGGGTTGAATATGTGGTGTTGGGTCCATTTCGTTGAGCAAGGAGTAGGTCTTTTCTATTACATATTTGGCTTATGGAAAGTTATCTGTGCTAATTTCAGTCT
>NW_027077432.1:0-1000 GCF_963924675.1 Phocoena phocoena
TCAAGTTTACATTCCGTGTATTAGTGATATCTTATGATGTTTCTTTTTCTGTGTGACGTAGTTCACGTAGAATAACCGTACCTGCATCCACTCACTATGCCGCTACGGGCCTGATGACACAGATTTCATTGCTGAGTGATATTGCATTGCACGTACGTGCCACAACTTCTTTATCCATTTTTTCCTTTCTGGGATATATACCTGGTACTGTAGACGAGCTTCTTGGGAACACAGCCGTCCCAAACTTTTGGGTGGCTCTCTGTTTTTCATTTTAATTTCCGTAAGCTATAGGACCATAAGTGGAAGTGCCATAGGCTGTGTTGCTTTGTTTCTTACGTGTTTCAGGAAACACCATACACTTCTCCAGGGTGGCTGTTGGCAATTTACATCCTGCCAATCAGCATAACAAGGCTCCCTGTTCTCCATATCCTGTCCTAACTTTCTGGATTTTACACTTTTTTCAGATGGCCCTTATGCCCGGGGGGCAGTGAGATTTCATTGTAGTGCAGATTTCCTTTACAGGCTTGCTTGGTTGGCCAAAAAGGGCGTATGCGTTTTTTCCTGAATATATTCAGGAAAAAACGCATACGCCCTTTTTGGCCAAGTGCATCATTGTCGACGTTGTGCCTCTTTTCCTATGATTTCAGGGCAATTCCAGTCTAAGCCCTGCAATCGTTTTCCTGAAATTCTGCCCCGCTTTCAAATCCCCTTCGCAGGCTTACTTCAATATATTTTTAGAGGATAGCTGTCATTTATAACTCTGCAGGTTTGTGAATTACAGTGCCCCTGAACTCCTTTCTTCAACTCGCTTTCTTGTGAGCTGGGCACAAAACCGCAGGATTGCTTCAGGCCCTAATCTGTTTCCAGCAGGGCACACTGAGCCATTGTTTAATTCCTCTTCCTGGTGGGCAATGAGTGTTACATTTGCCAGTGCAGACTCCTACAGCTAGTCTTTCATTGGTTCTCCCTATTCCTGTTCATCTTGCACAGAAATTGCAAG